>NW_026600752.1:0-133469 GCF_029448725.1 Salvelinus fontinalis | reverse complement strand
CATGATTTAGAGCTTGTTTTTGGAAAAGTGTTTATTTCTGTATTCCAATGTTGCAACTTGCTGAAAACTGTCCACAGTGTTCCTATCATCCTGATTAAACAGTACTGAAATAAAATTAACTTACAGAGTGCATCAGTCATGATTTAGAGCTTGTTTATGGAAAAGTGTGTATTTCTGTATTTCAACATGATTTGGAGCTTGTTTTTGAAAAGTGCTTATTTCTGTTTTTCAACATGATTTGGAGCTTGTTTTTGAAAAGTGTTTATTTCTGTTTTTCAACATGATTTAGAGCTTGTTTTTGGAAAAGTGTATATTTCTGTATTCCAATGTTGCAACTTGCTGAAAACTGTCCACAGTGTTCCTATCATCCTGATTAAACAGTACTGAAATAAAATTAACTTACAGAGTGCATCAGTCATGATTTAGAGCTTGTTTATGGAAAAGTGTGTTTTTCTGTATTTCAACATGATTTGGAGCTTGTTTTTGAAAAGTGCTTATTTCTGTATTTCAACATGATTTAGAGCTTGTTTTTGGAAAAGTGTTTATTTCTGTATTTCAACATGATTTAGAGCTTGTTTTTGGAAAAGTGTTTGTTTCTGTATTCCAATGTTGCAACTTGCTGAAAACTGTCCACAGTGTTCCTATCATCCTGATTAAACAGTACTGAAATAAAATTAACTTACAGAGTGCATCAGTCATGATTTAGAGCTTGTTTATGGAAAAGTGTGTATTTCTGTATTTCAACATGATTTGGAGCTTGTTTTTGAAAAGTGCTTATTTCTGTATTTCAACATGATTTGGAGCTTGTTTTTGAAAAGTGTTTATTTCTGTATTTCAACATGATTTAGAGCTTGTTTTTGGAAAAGTGTTTATTTCTGTATTCCAATGTTGCAACTTGCTGAAAACTGTCCACAGTGTTCCTATCATCCTGATTAAACAGTACTGAAATAAAATTAACTTACAGAGTGCATCAGTCATGATTTAGAGCTTGTTTATGGAAAAGTGTGTATTTCTGTATTTCAACATGATTTGGAGCTTTTTTTTGAAAAGTGCCTATTTCTGGTTTACAACATGATTTAGAGCTTGTTTTTGGAAAAGTGTTTATTTCTGTATTCCAATGTTGCAACTTGCTGAAAACTGTCCACAGTGTTCCTATCATCCTGATTAAACAGTACTGAAATAAAATTAACTTACAGAGTGCATCAGTCATGATTTAGAGCTTGTTTATGGAAAAGTGTGTATTTCTGTATTTCAACATGATTTGGAGCTTGTTTTTGAAAAGTGCATATTTCTGGTTTTCAACATGATTTGGAGCTTGTTTTTGAAAAGTGCATATTTCTGGTTTTCAACATGATTTAGAGCTTGTTTTTGGAAAAGTGTATATTTCTGTATTCCAATGTTGCAACTTGCTGAAAACTGTCCACAGTGTTCCTATCATCCTGATTAAACAGTACTGAAATAAAATTAACTTACAGAGTGCATCAGTCATGATTTAGAGCTTGTTTATGGAAAAGTGTGTATTTCTGTATTTCAACATGATTTGGAGCTTGTTTTTGAAAAGTGCTTATTTCTGTATTTCAACATGATTTGGAGCTTGTTTTTGAAAAGTGTTTATTTCTGTATTTCAACATGATTTAGAGCTTGTTTTTGGAAAAGTGTTTATTTCTGTATTCCAATGTTGCAACTTGCTGAAAACTGTCCACAGTGTTCCTATCATCCTGATTAAACAGTACTGAAATAAAATTAACTTACAGAGTGCATCAGTCATGATTTAGAGCTAGTTTATGGAAAAGTGTGTGTTTCTGTATTTCAACATGATTTGGAGCTTGTTTTTGAAAAGTGCTTATTTCTGTATTTCAACATGATTTGGAGCTTGTTTTTGAAAAGTATTTATTTCTGTTTTTCAACATGATTTAGAGCTTGTTTTTGGAAAAGTGTTTATTTCTGTATTCCAATGTTGCAACTTGCTGAAAACTGTCCACAGTGTTCCTATCATCCTGATTAAACAGTACTGAAATAAAATTAACTTACAGAGTGCATCAGTCATGATTTAGAGCTTGTTTATGGAAAAGTGTGTATTTCTGTATTTCAACATGATTTGGAGCTTGTTTTTGAAAAGTGCTTATTTCTGTATTTCAACATGATTTGGAGCTTGTTTTTGAAAAGTGTTTATTTCTGTATTTCAACATGATTTAGAGCTTGTTTTTGGAAAAGTGTTTATTTCTGTATTCCAATGTTGCAACTTGCTGAAAACTGTCCACAGTGTTCCTATCATCCTGATTAAACAGTACTGAAATAAAATTAACTTACAGAGTGCATCAGTCATGATTTAGAGCTTGTTTATGGAAAAGTGTGTATTTCTGTATTTCAACATGATTTGGAGCTTTTTTTTGAAAAGTGCCTATTTCTGGTTTTCAACATGATTTAGAGCTTGTTTTTGGAAAAGTGTTTATTTCTGTATTCCAATGTTGCAACTTGCTGAAAACTGTCCACAGTGTTCCTATCATCCTGATTAAACAGTACTGAAATAAAATTAACTTACAGAGTGCATCAGTCATGATTTAGAGCTTGTTTATGGAAAAGTGTGTATTTCTGTATTTCAACATGATTTGGAGCTTGTTTTTGAAAAGTGCATATTTCTGTTTTTCAACATGATTTAGAGCTTGTTTTTGGAAAAGTGTTTATTTCTGTATTCCAATGTTGCAACTTGCTGAAAACTGTCCACAGTGTTCCTATCATCCTGATTAAACAGTACTGAAATAAAATTAACTTACAGAGTGCATCAGTCATGATTTAGAGCTTGTTTATGGAAAAGTGTGTATTTCTGTATTTCAACATGATTTGGAGCTTGTTTTTGAAAAGTGCTTATTTCTGTATTTCAACATGATTTGGAGCTTGTTTTTGAAAAGTGTTTATTTCTGTATTTCAACATGATTTAGAGCTTGTTTTTGGAAAAGTGTTTATTTCTGTATTCCAATGTTGCAACTTGCTGAAAACTGTCCACAGTGTTCCTATCATCCTGATTAAACAGTACTGAAATAAAATTAACTTACAGAGTGCATCAGTCATGATTTAGAGCTTGTTTATGGAAAAGTGTGTATTTCTGTATTTCAACATGATTTGGAGCTTTTTTTTGAAAAGTGCCTATTTCTGGTTTTCAACATGATTTAGAGCTTGTTTTTGGAAAAGTGTTTATTTCTGTATTCCAATGTTGCAACTTGCTGAAAACTGTCCACAGTGTTCCTATCACCCTGATTAAACAGTACTGAAATAAAATTAACTTACAGAGTGCATCAGTCATGATTTAGAGCTTGTTTATGGAAAAGTGTGTATTTCTGTATTTCAACATGATTTGGAGCTTGTTTTTGAAAAGTGCATATTTCTGGTTTTCAACATGATTTAGAGCTTGTTTTTGGAAAAGTGTTTATTTCTGTATTCCAATGTTGCAACTTGCTGAAAACTGTCCACAGTGTTCCTATCATCCTGATTAAACAGTACTGAAATAAAATTAACTTACAGAGTGCATCAGTCATGATTTAGAGCTTGTTTATGGAAAAGTGTGTATTTCTGTATTTCAACATGATTTGGAGCTTTTTTTTGAAAAGTGCCTATTTCTGGTTTTCAACATGATTTAGAGCTTGTTTTTGGAAAAGTGTTTATTTCTGTATTCCAATGTTGCAACTTGCTGAAAACTGTCCACAGTGTTCCTATCATCCTGATTAAACAGTACTGAAATAAAATTAACTTACAGAGTGCATCAGTCATGATTTAGAGCTTGTTTATGGAAAAGTGTGTATTTCTGTATTTCAACATGATTTGGAGCTTGTTTTTGAAAAGTGCATATTTCTGGTTTTCAACATGATTTAGAGCTTGTTTTTGGAAAAGTGTTTATTTCTGTATTCCAATGTTGCAACTTGCTGAAAACTGTCCACAGTGTTCCTATCATCCTGATTAAACAGTACTGAAATAAAATTAACTTACAGAGTGCATCAGTCATGATTTAGAGCTTGTTTATGGAAAAGTGTGTATTTCTGTATTTCAACATGATTTGGAGCTTGTTTTTGAAAAGTGCTTATTTCTGTTTTTCAACATGATTTGGAGCTTGTTTTTGAAAAGTGTTTATTTCTGTTTTTCAACATGATTTAGAGCTTGTTTTTGGAAAAGTGTATATTTCTGTATTCCAATGTTGCAACTTGCTGAAAACTGTCCACAGTGTTCCTATCATCCTGATTAAACAGTACTGAAATAAAATTAACTTACAGAGTGCATCAGTCATGATTTAGAGCTTGTTTATGGAAAAGTGTGTATTTCTGTATTTCAACATGATTTGGAGCTTGTTTTTGAAAAGTGCTTATTTCTGTATTTCAACATGATTTGGAGCTTGTTTTTGAAAAGTGTTTATTTCTGTATTCCAATGTTGCAACTTGCTGAAAACTGTCCACAGTGTTCCTATCATCCTGATTAAACAGTACTGAAATAAAATTAACTTACAGAGTGCATCAGTCATGATTTAGAGCTTGTTTATGGAAAAGTGTGTATTTCTGTATTTCAACATGATTTGGAGCTTGTTTTTGAAAAGTGCATATTTCTGGTTTTCAACATGATTTAGAGCTTGTTTTTGGAAAAGTGTTTATTTCTGTATTCCAATGTTGCAACTTGCTGAAAACTGTCCACAGTGTTCCTATCATCCTGATTAAACAGTACTGAAATAAAATTAACTTACAGAGTGCATCAGTCATGATTTAGAGCTTGTTTATGGAAAAGTGTGTATTTCTGTATTTCAACATGATTTGGAGCTTGTTTTTGAAAAGTGCTTATTTCTGTTTTTCAACATGATTTGGAGCTTGTTTTTGAAAAGTGTTTATTTCTGTTTTTCAACATGATTTAGAGCTTGTTTTTGGAAAAGTGTATATTTCTGTATTCCAATGTTGCAACTTGCTGAAAACTGTCCACAGTGTTCCTATCATCCTGATTAAACAGTACTGAAATAAAATTAACTTACAGAGTGCATCAGTCATGATTTAGAGCTTGTTTATGGAAAAGTGTGTATTTCTGTATTTCAACATGATTTGGAGCTTGTTTTTGAAAAGTGCTTATTTCTGTATTTCAACATGATTTGGAGCTTGTTTTTGAAAAGTGTTTATTTCTGTATTTCAACATGATTTAGAGCTTGTTTTTGGAAAAGTGTTTATTTCTGTATTCCAATGTTGCAACTTGCTGAAAACTGTCCACAGTGTTCCTATCATCCTGATTAAACAGTACTGAAATAAAATTAACTTACAGAGTGCATCAGTCATGATTTAGAGCTTGTTTATGGAAAAGTGTGTATTTCTGTATTTCAACATGATTTGGAGCTTTTTTTTGAAAAGTGCCTATTTCTGGTTTTCAACATGATTTAGAGCTTGTTTTTGGAAAAGTGTTTATTTCTGTATTCCAATGTTGCAACTTGCTGAAAACTGTCCACAGTGTTCCTATCATCCTGATTAAACAGTACTGAAATAAAATTAACTTACAGAGTGCATCAGTCATGATTTAGAGCTTGTTTATGGAAAAGTGTGTATTTCTGTATTTCAACATGATTTGGAGCTTGTTTTTGAAAAGTGCATATTTCTGTTTTTCAACATGATTTAGAGCTTGTTTTTGGAAAAGTGTTTATTTCTGTATTCCAATGTTGCAACTTGCTGAAAACTGTCCACAGTGTTCCTATCATCCTGATTAAACAGTACTGAAATAAAATTAACTTACAGAGTGCATCAGTCATGATTTAGAGCTTGTTTATGGAAAAGTGTATATTTCTGTATTTCAACATGATTTGGAGCTTTTTTTTGAAAAGTGCCTATTTCTGGTTTTCAACATGATTTAGAGCTTGTTTTTGAAAAGTGTTTATTTCTGTATTTCAACATGATTTAGAGCTTGTTTTTGGAAAAGTGTTTATTTCTGTATTCCAATGTTGCAACTTGCTGAAAACTGTCCACAGTGTTCCTATCATCCTGATTAAACAGTACTGAAATAAAATTAACTTACAGAGTGCATCAGTCATGATTTAGAGCTTGTTTATGGAAAAGTGTATATTTCTGTATTTCAACATGATTTGGAGCTTTTTTTTGAAAAGTGCCTATTTCTGGTTTTCAACATGATTTAGAGCTTGTTTTTGGAAAAGTGTTTATTTCTGTATTCCAATGTTGCAACTTGCTGAAAACTGTCCACAGTGTTCCTATCATCCTGATTAAACAGTACTGAAATAAAATTAACTTACAGAGTGCATCAGTCATGATTTAGAGCTTGTTTATGGAAAAGTGTGTATTTCTGTATTTCAACATGATTTGGAGCTTGTTTTTGAAAAGTGCTTATTTCTGTTTTTCAACATGATTTGGAGCTTGTTTTTGAAAAGTGTTTATTTCTGTTTTTCAACATGATTTAGAGCTTGTTTTTGGAAAAGTGTATATTTCTGTATTCCAATGTTGCAACTTGCTGAAAACTGTCCACAGTGTTCCTATCATCCTGATTAAACAGTACTGAAATAAAATTAACTTACAGAGTGCATCAGTCATGATTTAGAGCTTGTTTATGGAAAAGTGTGTATTTCTGTATTTCAACATGATTTGGAGCTTGTTTTTGAAAAGTGCTTATTTCTGTATTTCAACATGATTTGGAGCTTGTTTTTGAAAAGTGTTTATTTCTGTATTCCAATGTTGCAACTTGCTGAAAACTGTCCACAGTGTTCCTATCATCCTGATTAAACAGTACTGAAATAAAATTAACTTACAGAGTGCATCAGTCATGATTTAGAGCTTGTTTATGGAAAAGTGTGTATTTCTGTATTTCAACATGATTTGGAGCTTGTTTTTGAAAAGTGCATATTTCTGGTTTTCAACATGATTTAGAGCTTGTTTTTGGAAAAGTGTTTATTTCTGTATTCCAATGTTGCAACTTGCTGAAAACTGTCCACAGTGTTCCTATCATCCTGATTAAACAGTACTGAAATAAAATTAACTTACAGAGTGCATCAGTCATGATTTAGAGCTTGTTTATGGAAAAGTGTGTATTTCTGTATTTCAACATGATTTGGAGCTTTTTTTTGAAAAGTGCCTATTTCTGGTTTTCAACATGATTTAGAGCTTGTTTTTGGAAAAGTGTTTATTTCTGTATTCCAATGTTGCAACTTGCTGAAAACTGTCCACAGTGTTCCTATCATCCTGATTAAACAGTACTGAAATAAAATTAACTTACAGAGTGCATCAGTCATGATTTAGAGCTTGTTTATGGAAAAGTGTGTATTTCTGTATTTCAACATGATTTGGAGCTTGTTTTTGAAAAGTGCATATTTCTGGTTTTCAACATGATTTAGAGCTTGTTTTTGGAAAAGTGTTTATTTCTGTATTCCAATGTTGCAACTTGCTGAAAACTGTCCACAGTGTTCCTATCATCCTGATTAAACAGTACTGAAATAAAATTAACTTACAGAGTGCATCAGTCATGATTTAGAGCTTGTTTATGGAAAAGTGTGTATTTCTGTATTTCAACATGATTTGGAGCTTGTTTTTGAAAAGTGCTTATTTCTGTTTTTCAACATGATTTGGAGCTTGTTTTTGAAAAGTGTTTATTTCTGTTTTTCAACATGATTTAGAGCTTGTTTTTGGAAAAGTGTATATTTCTGTATTCCAATGTTGCAACTTGCTGAAAACTGTCCACAGTGTTCCTATCATCCTGATTAAACAGTACTGAAATAAAATTAACTTACAGAGTGCATCAGTCATGATTTAGAGCTTGTTTATGGAAAAGTGTGTATTTCTGTATTTCAACATGATTTGGAGCTTGTTTTTGAAAAGTGCTTATTTCTGTATTTCAACATGATTTGGAGCTTGTTTTTGAAAAGTGTTTATTTCTGTATTTCAACATGATTTAGAGCTTGTTTTTGGAAAAGTGTTTATTTCTGTATTCCAATGTTGCAACTTGCTGAAAACTGTCCACAGTGTTCCTATCATCCTGATTAAACAGTACTGAAATAAAATTAACTTACAGAGTGCATCAGTCATGATTTAGAGCTTGTTTATGGAAAAGTGTGTATTTCTGTATTTCAACATGATTTGGAGCTTTTTTTTGAAAAGTGCCTATTTCTGGTTTTCAACATGATTTAGAGCTTGTTTTTGGAAAAGTGTTTATTTCTGTATTCCAATGTTGCAACTTGCTGAAAACTGTCCACAGTGTTCCTATCATCCTGATTAAACAGTACTGAAATAAAATTAACTTACAGAGTGCATCAGTCATGATTTAGAGCTAGTTTATGGAAAAGTGTGTGTTTCTGTATTTCAACATGATTTGGAGCTTGTTTTTGAAAAGTGCTTATTTCTGTATTTCAACATGATTTGGAGCTTGTTTTTGAAAAGTATTTATTTCTGTTTTTCAACATGATTTAGAGCTTGATTTTGGAAAAGTGTTTATTTCTGTATTCCAATGTTGCAACTTGCTGAAAACTGTCCACAGTGTTCCTATCATCCTGATTAAACAGTACTGAAATAAAATTAACTTACAGAGTGCATCAGTCATGATTTAGAGCTTGTTTATGGAAAAGTGTGTATTTCTGTATTTCAACATGATTTGGAGCTTGTTTTTGAAAAGTGCTTATTTCTGTATTTCAACATGATTTGGAGCTTGTTTTTGAAAAGTGTTTATTTCTGTATTTCAACATGATTTAGAGCTTGTTTTTGGAAAAGTGTTTATTTCTGTAATCCAATGTTGCAACTTGCTGAAAACTGTCCACAGTGTTCCTATCATCCTGATTAAACAGTACTGAAATAAAATTAACTTACAGAGTGCATCAGTCATGATTTAGAGCTTGTTTATGGAAAAGTGTGTATTTCTGTATTTCAACATGATTTGGAGCTTTTTTTTGAAAAGTGCCTATTTCTGGTTTTCAACATGATTTAGAGCTTGTTTTTGGAAAAGTGTTTATTTCTGTATTCCAATGTTGCAACTTGCTGAAAACTGTCCACAGTGTTCCTATCATCCTGATTAAACAGTACTGAAATAAAATTAACTTACAGAGTGCATCAGTCATGATTTAGAGCTAGTTTATGGAAAAGTGTGTGTTTCTGTATTTCAACATGATTTGGAGCTTGTTTTTGAAAAGTGCTTATTTCTGTATTTCAACATGATTTGGAGCTTGTTTTTGAAAAGTATTTATTTCTGTTTTTCAACATGATTTAGAGCTTGTTTTTGGAAAAGTGTTTATTTCTGTATTCCAATGTTGCAACTTGCTGAAAACTGTCCACAGTGTTCCTATCATCCTGATTAAACAGTACTGAAATAAAATTAACTTACAGAGTGCATCAGTCATGATTTAGAGCTTGTTTATGGAAAAGTGTGTATTTCTGTATTTCAACATGATTTGGAGCTTGTTTTTGAAAAGTGCTTATTTCTGTATTTCAACATGATTTGGAGCTTGTTTTTGAAAAGTGTTTATTTCTGTATTTCAACATGATTTAGAGCTTGTTTTTGGAAAAGTGTTTATTTCTGTATTCCAATGTTGCAACTTGCTGAAAACTGTCCACAGTGTTCCTATCATCCTGATTGAACAGTACTGAAATAAAATTAACTTACAGAGTGCATCAGTCATGATTTAGAGCTTGTTTATGGAAAAGTGTGTATTTCTGTATTTCAACATGATTTGGAGCTTTTTTTTGAAAAGTGCCTATTTCTGGTTTTCAACATGATTTAGAGCTTGTTTTTGGAAAAGTGTTTATTTCTGTATTCCAATGTTGCAACTTGCTGAAAACTGTCCACAGTGTTCCTATCATCCTGATTAAACAGTACTGAAATAAAATTAACTTACAGAGTGCATCAGTCATGATTTAGAGCTTGTTTATGGAAAAGTGTGTATTTCTGTATTTCAACATGATTTGGAGCTTGTTTTTGAAAAGTGCTTATTTCTGTTTTTCAACATGATTTGGAGCGTGTTTTTGAAAAGTGTTTATTTCTGTTTTTCAACATGATTTAGAGCTTGTTTTTGGAAAAGTGTATATTTCTGTATTCCAATGTTGCAACTTGCTGAAAACTGTCCACAGTGTTCCTATCATCCTGATTAAACAGTACTGAAATAAAATTAACTTACAGAGTGCATCAGTCATGATTTAGAGCTTGTTTATGGAAAAGTGTGTATTTCTGTATTTCAACATGATTTGGAGCTTGTTTTTGAAAAGTGCTTATTTCTGTATTTCAACATGATTTGGAGCTTGTTTTTGAAAAGTGTTTATTTCTGTATTTCAACATGATTTAGAGCTTGTTTTTGGAAAAGTGTTTATTTCTGTATTCCAATGTTGCAACTTGCTGAAAACTGTCCACAGTGTTCCTATCATCCTGATTAAACAGTACTGAAATAAAATTAACTTACAGAGTGCATCAGTCATGATTTAGAGCTTGTTTATGGAAAAGTGTGTATTTCTGTATTTCAACATGATTTGGAGCTTTTTTTTGAAAAGTGCCTATTTCTGGTTTTCATCATGATTTAGAGCTTGTTTTTGGAAAAGTGTTTATTTCTGTATTCCAATGTTGCAACTTGCTGAAAACTGTCCACAGTGTTCCTATCATCCTGATTAAACAGTACTGAAATAAAATTAACTTACAGAGTGCATCAGTCATGATTTAGAGCTTGTTTATGGAAAAGTGTGTATTTCTGTATTTCAACATGATTTGGAGCTTGTTTTTGAAAAGTGCATATTTCTGGTTTTCAGCATGATTTAGAGCTTGTTTTTGGAAAAGTGTTTATTTCTGTATTCCAATGTTGCAACTTGCTGAAAACTGTCCACAGTGTTCCTATCATCCTGATTAAACAGTACTGAAATAAAATTAACTTACAGAGTGCATCAGTCATGATTTAGAGCTTGTTTATGGAAAAGTGTATATTTCTGTATTTCAACATGATTTGGAGCTTTTTTTTGAAAAGTGCCTATTTCTGGTTTTCAACATGATTTAGAGCTTGTTTTTGAAAAGTGTTTATTTCTGTATTCCAATGTTGCAACTTGCTGAAAACTGTCCACAGTGTTCCTATCATCCTGATTAAACAGTACTGAAATAAAATTAACTTAGAGTGCATCAGTCATGATTTAGAGCTTGTTTATGGAAAAGTGTGTATTTCTGAAATTTCAACATGATTTGGAGCTTGTTTTTGAAAAGTGCTTATTTCTGTATTTCAACATGATTTGGAGCTTGTTTTTGAAAAGTGTTTATTTCTGTTTTTCAACATGATTTAGAGCTTGTTTTTGGAAAAGTGTTTATTTCTGTATTCCAATGTTGCAACTTGCTGAAAACTGTCCACAGTGTTCCTATCATCCTGATTAAACAGTACTGAAATAAAATTAACTTACAGAGTGCATCAGTCATGATTTAGAGCTAGTTTATGGAAAAGTGTGTGTTTCTGTATTTCAACATGATTTGGAGCTTGTTTTTGAAAAGTGCTTATTTCTGTATTTCAACATGATTTGGAGCTTGTTTTTGAAAAGTATTTATTTCTGTTTTTCAACATGATTTAGAGCTTGTTTTTGGAAAAGTGTTTATTTCTGTATTCCAATGTTGCAACTTGCTGAAAACTGTCCACAGTGTTCCTATCATCCTGATTAAACAGTACTGAAATAAAATTAACTTACAGAGTGCATCAGTCATGATTTAGAGCTTGTTTATGGAAAAGTGTGTATTTCTGTATTTCAACATGATTTGGAGCTTGTTTTTGAAAAGTGCTTATTTCTGTATTTCAACATGATTTGGAGCTTGTTTTTGAAAAGTGTTTATTTCTGTATTTCAACATGATTTAGAGCTTGTTTTTGGAAAAGTGTTTATTTCTGTATTCCAATGTTGCAACTTGCTGAAAACTGTCCACAGTGTTCCTATCATCCTGATTAAACAGTACTGAAATAAAATTAACTTACAGAGTGCATCAGTCATGATTTAGAGCTTGTTTATGGAAAAGTGTGTATTTCTGTATTTCAACATGATTTGGAGCTTGTTTTTGAAAAGTGCTTATTTCTGTATTTCAACATGATTTGGAGCTTGTTTTTGAAAAGTATTTATTTCTGTTTTTCAACATGATTTAGAGCTTGTTTTTGGAAAAGTGTTTATTTCTGTATTCCAATGTTGCAACTTGCTGAAAACTGTCCACAGTGTTCCTATCATCCTGATTAAACAGTACTGAAATAAAATTAACTTACAGAGTGCATCAGTCATGATTTAGAGCTTGTTTATGGAAAAGTGTGTATTTCTGTATTTCAACATGATTTGGAGCTTGTTTTTGAAAAGTGCTTATTTCTGTATTTCAACATGATTTGGAGCTTGTTTTTGAAAAGTGTTTATTTCTGTATTTCAACATGATTTAGAGCTTGTTTTTGGAAAAGTGTTTATTTCTGTATTCCAATGTTGCAACTTGCTGAAAACTGTCCACAGTGTTCCTATCATCCTGATTAAACAGTACTGAAATAAAATTAACTTACAGAGTGCATCAGTCATGATTTAGAGCTTGTTTATGGAAAAGTGTGTATTTCTGTATTTCAACATGATTTGGAGCTTGTTTTTGAAAAGTGCTTATTTCTGTATTTCAACATGATTTGGAGCTTGTTTTTGAAAAGTGTTTATTTCTGTATTTCAACATGATTTAGAGCTTGTTTTTGGAAAAGTGTTTATTTCTGTATTCCAATGTTGCAACTTGCTGAAAACTGTCCACAGTGTTCCTATCATCCTGATTAAACAGTACTGAAATAAAATTAACTTACAGAGTGCATCAGTCATGATTTAGAGCTTGTTTATGGAAAAGTGTGTATTTCTGTATTTCAACATGATTTGGAGCTTTTTTTTGAAAAGTGCCTATTTCTGGTTTTCATCATGATTTAGAGCTTGTTTTTGGAAAAGTGTTTATTTCTGTATTCCAATGTTGCAACTTGCTGAAAACTGTCCACAGTGTTCCTATCATCCTGATTAAACAGTACTGAAATAAAATTAACTTACAGAGTGCATCAGTCATGATTTAGAGCTTGTTTATGGAAAAGTGTGTATTTCTGTATTTCAACATGATTTGGAGCTTGTTTTTGAAAAGTGCATATTTCTGGTTTTCAGCATGATTTAGAGCTTGTTTTTGGAAAAGTGTTTATTTCTGTATTCCAATGTTGCAACTTGCTGAAAACTGTCCACAGTGTTCCTATCATCCTGATTAAACAGTACTGAAATAAAATTAACTTACAGAGTGCATCAGTCATGATTTAGAGCTTGTTTATGGAAAAGTGTATATTTCTGTATTTCAACATGATTTGGAGCTTTTTTTTGAAAAGTGCCTATTTCTGGTTTTCAACATGATTTAGAGCTTGTTTTTGAAAAGTGTTTATTTCTGTATTCCAATGTTGCAACTTGCTGAAAACTGTCCACAGTGTTCCTATCATCCTGATTAAACAGTACTGAAATAAAATTAACTTAGAGTGCATCAGTCATGATTTAGAGCTTGTTTATGGAAAAGTGTGTATTTCTGAAATTTCAACATGATTTGGAGCTTGTTTTTGAAAAGTGCTTATTTCTGTATTTCAACATGATTTGGAGCTTGTTTTTGAAAAGTGTTTATTTCTGTTTTTCAACATGATTTAGAGCTTGTTTTTGGAAAAGTGTTTATTTCTGTATTCCAATGTTGCAACTTGCTGAAAACTGTCCACAGTGTTCCTATCATCCTGATTAAACAGTACTGAAATAAAATTAACTTACAGAGTGCATCAGTCATGATTTAGAGCTAGTTTATGGAAAAGTGTGTGTTTCTGTATTTCAACATGATTTGGAGCTTGTTTTTGAAAAGTGCTTATTTCTGTATTTCAACATGATTTGGAGCTTGTTTTTGAAAAGTATTTATTTCTGTTTTTCAACATGATTTAGAGCTTGTTTTTGGAAAAGTGTTTATTTCTGTATTCCAATGTTGCAACTTGCTGAAAACTGTCCACAGTGTTCCTATCATCCTGATTAAACAGTACTGAAATAAAATTAACTTACAGAGTGCATCAGTCATGATTTAGAGCTTGTTTATGGAAAAGTGTGTATTTCTGTATTTCAACATGATTTGGAGCTTGTTTTTGAAAAGTGCTTATTTCTGTATTTCAACATGATTTGGAGCTTGTTTTTGAAAAGTGTTTATTTCTGTATTTCAACATGATTTAGAGCTTGTTTTTGGAAAAGTGTTTATTTCTGTATTCCAATGTTGCAACTTGCTGAAAACTGTCCACAGTGTTCCTATCATCCTGATTAAACAGTACTGAAATAAAATTAACTTACAGAGTGCATCAGTCATGATTTAGAGCTTGTTTATGGAAAAGTGTGTATTTCTGTATTTCAACATGATTTGGAGCTTTTTTTTGAAAAGTGCCTATTTCTGGTTTTCAACATGATTTAGAGCTTGTTTTTGGAAAAGTGTTTATTTCTGTATTCCAATGTTGCAACTTGCTGAAAACTGTCCACAGTGTTCCTATCATCCTGATTAAACAGTACTGAAATAAAATTAACTTACAGAGTGCATCAGTCATGATTTAGAGCTAGTTTATGGAAAGTGTGTGTTTCTGTATTTCAACATGATTTGGAGCTTGTTTTTGAAAAGTGCTTATTTCTGTATTTCAACATGATTTGGAGCTTGTTTTTGAAAAGTATTTATTTCTGTTTTTCAACATGATTTAGAGCTTGTTTTTGGAAAAGTGTTTATTTCTGTATTCCAATGTTGCAACTTGCTGAAAACTGTCCACAGTGTTCCTATCATCCTGATTAAACAGTACTGAAATAAAATTAACTTACAGAGTGCATCAGTCATGATTTAGAGCTTGTTTATGGAAAAGTGTGTATTTCTGTATTTCAACATGATTTGGAGCTTGTTTTTGAAAAGTGCTTATTTCTGTTTTTCAACATGATTTGGAGCGTGTTTTTGAAAAGTGTTTATTTCTGTTTTTCAACATGATTTAGAGCTTGTTTTTGGAAAAGTGTATATTTCTGTATTCCAATGTTGCAACTTGCTGAAAACTGTCCACAGTGTTCCTATCATCCTGATTAAACAGTACTGAAATAAAATTAACTTACAGAGTGCATCAGTCATGATTTAGAGCTTGTTTATGGAAAAGTGTGTATTTCTGTATTTCAACATGATTTGGAGCTTGTTTTTGAAAAGTGCTTATTTCTGTATTTCAACATGATTTGGAGCTTGTTTTTGAAAAGTGTTTATTTCTGTATTTCAACATGATTTAGAGCTTGTTTTTGGAAAAGTGTTTATTTCTGTATTCCAATGTTGCAACTTGCTGAAAACTGTCCACAGTGTTCCTATCATCCTGATTAAACAGTACTGAAATAAAATTAACTTACAGAGTGCATCAGTCATGATTTAGAGCTTGTTTATGGAAAAGTGTGTATTTCTGTATTTCAACATGATTTGGAGCTTTTTTTTGAAAAGTGCCTATTTCTGGTTTTCATCATGATTTAGAGCTTGTTTTTGGAAAAGTGTTTATTTCTGTATTCCAATGTTGCAACTTGCTGAAAACTGTCCACAGTGTTCCTATCATCCTGATTAAACAGTACTGAAATAAAATTAACTTACAGAGTGCATCAGTCATGATTTAGAGCTTGTTTATGGAAAAGTGTGTATTTCTGTATTTCAACATGATTTGGAGCTTGTTTTTGAAAAGTGCATATTTCTGGTTTTCAGCATGATTTAGAGCTTGTTTTTGGAAAAGTGTTTATTTCTGTATTCCAATGTTGCAACTTGCTGAAAACTGTCCACAGTGTTCCTATCATCCTGATTAAACAGTACTGAAATAAAATTAACTTACAGAGTGCATCAGTCATGATTTAGAGCTTGTTTATGGAAAAGTGTGTATTTCTGTATTTCAACATGATTTGGAGCTTGTTTTTGAAAAGTGCATATTTCTGGTTTTCAGCATGATTTAGAGCTTGTTTTTGGAAAAGTGTTTATTTCTGTATTCCAATGTTGCAACTTGCTGAAAACTGTCCACAGTGTTCCTATCATCCTGATTAAACAGTACTGAAATAAAATTAACTTACAGAGTGCATCAGTCATGATTTAGAGCTTGTTTATGGAAAAGTGTGTATTTCTGTATTTCAACATGATTTGGAGCTTGTTTTTGAAAAGTGCTTATTTCAGTTTTTCAACATGATTTGGAGCTTTTTTTTGAAAAGTGCCTATTTCTGGTTTTCAACATGATTTAGAGCTTGTTTTTGGAAAAGTGTTTATTTCTGTATTCCAATGTTGCAACTTGCTGAAAACTGTCCACAGTGTTCCTATCATCCTGATTAAACAGTACTGAAATAAAATTAACTTACAGAGTGCATCAGTCATGATTTAGAGCTAGTTTATGGAAAAGTGTGTGTTTCTGTATTTCAACATGATTTGGAGCTTGTTTTTGAAAAGTGCTTATTTCTGTATTTCAACATGATTTGGAGCTTGTTTTTGAAAAGTATTTATTTCTGTTTTTCAACATGATTTAGAGCTTGTTTTTGGAAAAGTGTTTATTTCTGTATTCCAATGTTGCAACTTGCTGAAAACTGTCCACAGTGTTCCTATCATCCTGATTAAACAGTACTGAAATAAAATTAACTTACAGAGTGCATCAGTCATGATTTAGAGCTTGTTTATGGAAAAGTGTGTATTTCTGTATTTCAACATGATTTGGAGCTTGTTTTTGAAAAGTGCTTATTTCTGTATTTCAACATGATTTGGAGCTTGTTTTTGAAAAGTGTTTATTTCTGTATTTCAACATGATTTAGAGCTTGTTTTTGGAAAAGTGTTTATTTCTGTATTCCAATGTTGCAACTTGCTGAAAACTGTCCACAGTGTTCCTATCATCCTGATTAAACAGTACTGAAATAAAATTAACTTACAGAGTGCATCAGTCATGATTTAGAGCTTGTTTATGGAAAAGTGTGTATTTCTGTATTTCAACATGATTTGGAGCTTTTTTTTGAAAAGTGCCTATTTCTGGTTTTCAACATGATTTAGAGCTTGTTTTTGGAAAAGTGTTTATTTCTGTATTCCAATGTTGCAACTTGCTGAAAACTGTCCACAGTGTTCCTATCATCCTGATTAAACAGTACTGAAATAAAATTAACTTACAGAGTGCATCAGTCATGATTTAGAGCTAGTTTATGGAAAGTGTGTGTTTCTGTATTTCAACATGATTTGGAGCTTGTTTTTGAAAAGTGCTTATTTCTGTATTTCAACATGATTTGGAGCTTGTTTTTGAAAAGTATTTATTTCTGTTTTTCAACATGATTTAGAGCTTGTTTTTGGAAAAGTGTTTATTTCTGTATTCCAATGTTGCAACTTGCTGAAAACTGTCCACAGTGTTCCTATCATCCTGATTAAACAGTACTGAAATAAAATTAACTTACAGAGTGCATCAGTCATGATTTAGAGCTTGTTTATGGAAAAGTGTGTATTTCTGTATTTCAACATGATTTGGAGCTTGTTTTTGAAAAGTGCCTATTTCTGGTTTTCAACATGATTTAGAGCTTGTTTTTGGAAAAGTGTTTATTTCTGTATTCCAATGTTGCAACTTGCTGAAAACTGTCCACAGTGTTCCTATCATCCTGATTAAACAGTACTGAAATAAAATTAACTTACAGAGTGCATCAGTCATGATTTAGAGCTTGTTTATGGAAAAGTGTGTATTTCTGTATTTCAACATGATTTGGAGCTTGTTTTTGAAAAGTGCATATTTCTGGTTTTCAACATGATTTAGAGCTTGTTTTTGGAAAAGTGTTTATTTCTGTATTCCAATGTTGCAACTTGCTGAAAACTGTCCACAGTGTTCCTATCATCCTGATTAAACAGTACTGAAATAAAATTAACTTACAGAGTGCATCAGTCATGATTTAGAGCTTGTTTATGGAAAAGTGTATATTTCTGTATTTCAACATGATTTGGAGCTTTTTTTTGAAAAGTGCCTATTTCTGGTTTTCAACATGATTTAGAGCTTGTTTTTGAAAAGTGTTTATTTCTGTATTCCAATGTTGCAACTTGCTGAAAACTGTCCACAGTGTTCCTATCATCCTGATTAAACAGTACTGAAATAAAATTAACTTAGAGTGCATCAGTCATGATTTAGAGCTTGTTTATGGAAAAGTGTGTATTTCTGAAATTTCAACATGATTTGGAGCTTGTTTTTGAAAAGTGCTTATTTCTGTATTTCAACATGATTTGGAGCTTGTTTTTGAAAAGTGTTTATTTCTGTTTTTCAACATGATTTAGAGCTTGTTTTTGGAAAAGTGTTTATTTCTGTATTCCAATGTTGCAACTTGCTGAAAACTGTCCACAGTGTTCCTATCATCCTGATTAAACAGTACTGAAATAAAATTAACTTACAAAGTGCATCAGTCATGATTTAGAGCTTGTTTATGGAAAAGTGTGTATTTCTGTATTTCAACATGATTTGGAGCTTGTTTTTGAAAAGTGCTTATTTCTGTATTTCAACATGATTTGGAGCTTGTTTTTGAAAAGTGCATATTTCTGGTTTTCAACATGATTTAGAGCTTGTTTTTGGAAAAGTGTTTATTTCTGTATTCCAATGTTGCAACTTGCTGAAAACTGTCCACAGTGTTCCTATCATCCTGATTAAACAGTACTGAAATAAAATTAACTTACAGAGTGCATCAGTCATGATTTAGAGCTTGTTTATGGAAAAGTGTGTATTTCTGTATTTCAACATGATTTGGAGCTTGTTTTTGAAAAGTGCTTATTTCTGTTTTTCAACATGATTTGGAGCTTTTTTTTGAAAAGTGCCTATTTCTGGTTTTCAACATGATTTAGAGCTTGTTTTTGGAAAAGTGTTTATTTCTGTATTCCAATGTTGCAACTTGCTGAAAACTGTCCACAGTGTTCCTATCATCCTGATTAAACAGTACTGAAATAAAATTAACTTACAGAGTGCATCAGTCATGATTTAGAGCTAGTTTATGGAAAAGTGTGTGTTTCTGTATTTCAACATGATTTGGAGCTTGTTTTTGAAAAGTGCTTATTTCTGTATTTCAACATGATTTGGAGCTTGTTTTTGAAAAGTATTTATTTCTGTTTTTCAACATGATTTAGAGCTTGTTTTTGGAAAAGTGTTTATTTCTGTATTCCAATGTTGCAACTTGCTGAAAACTGTCCACAGTGTTCCTATCATCCTGATTAAACAGTACTGAAATAAAATTAACTTACAGAGTGCATCAGTCATGATTTAGAGCTTGTTTATGGAAAAGTGTGTATTTCTGTATTTCAACATGATTTGGAGCTTGTTTTTGAAAAGTGCTTATTTCTGTATTTCAACATGATTTGGAGCTTGTTTTTGAAAAGTGTTTATTTCTGTATTTCAACATGATTTAGAGCTTGTTTTTGGAAAAGTGTTTATTTCTGTATTCCAATGTTGCAACTTGCTGAAAACTGTCCACAGTGTTCCTATCATCCTGATTAAACAGTACTGAAATAAAATTAACTTACAGAGTGCATCAGTCATGATTTAGAGCTTGTTTATGGAAAAGTGTGTATTTCTGTATTTCAACATGATTTGGAGCTTTTTTTTGAAAAGTGCCTATTTCTGGTTTTCAACATGATTTAGAGCTTGTTTTTGGAAAAGTGTTTATTTCTGTATTCCAATGTTGCAACTTGCTGAAAACTGTCCACAGTGTTCCTATCATCCTGATTAAACAGTACTGAAATAAAATTAACTTACAGAGTGCATCAGTCATGATTTAGAGCTAGTTTATGGAAAGTGTGTGTTTCTGTATTTCAACATGATTTGGAGCTTGTTTTTGAAAAGTGCTTATTTCTGTATTTCAACATGATTTGGAGCTTGTTTTTGAAAAGTATTTATTTCTGTTTTTCAACATGATTTAGAGCTTGTTTTTGGAAAAGTGTTTATTTCTGTATTCCAATGTTGCAACTTGCTGAAAACTGTCCACAGTGTTCCTATCATCCTGATTAAACAGTACTGAAATAAAATTAACTTACAGAGTGCATCAGTCATGATTTAGAGCTTGTTTATGGAAAAGTGTGTATTTCTGTATTTCAACATGATTTGGAGCTTGTTTTTGAAAAGTGCCTATTTCTGGTTTTCAACATGATTTAGAGCTTGTTTTTGGAAAAGTGTTTATTTCTGTATTCCAATGTTGCAACTTGCTGAAAACTGTCCACAGTGTTCCTATCATCCTGATTAAACAGTACTGAAATAAAATTAACTTACAGAGTGCATCAGTCATGATTTAGAGCTTGTTTATGGAAAAGTGTGTATTTCTGTATTTCAACATGATTTGGAGCTTGTTTTTGAAAAGTGCATATTTCTGGTTTTCAACATGATTTAGAGCTTGTTTTTGGAAAAGTGTTTATTTCTGTATTCCAATGTTGCAACTTGCTGAAAACTGTCCACAGTGTTCCTATCATCCTGATTAAACAGTACTGAAATAAAATTAACTTACAGAGTGCATCAGTCATGATTTAGAGCTTGTTTATGGAAAAGTGTATATTTCTGTATTTCAACATGATTTGGAGCTTTTTTTTGAAAAGTGCCTATTTCTGGTTTTCAACATGATTTAGAGCTTGTTTTTGAAAAGTGTTTATTTCTGTATTCCAATGTTGCAACTTGCTGAAAACTGTCCACAGTGTTCCTATCATCCTGATTAAACAGTACTGAAATAAAATTAACTTAGAGTGCATCAGTCATGATTTAGAGCTTGTTTATGGAAAAGTGTGTATTTCTGAAATTTCAACATGATTTGGAGCTTGTTTTTGAAAAGTGCTTATTTCTGTATTTCAACATGATTTGGAGCTTGTTTTTGAAAAGTGTTTATTTCTGTTTTTCAACATGATTTAGAGCTTGTTTTTGGAAAAGTGTTTATTTCTGTATTCCAATGTTGCAACTTGCTGAAAACTGTCCACAGTGTTCCTATCATCCTGATTAAACAGTACTGAAATAAAATTAACTTACAAAGTGCATCAGTCATGATTTAGAGCTTGTTTATGGAAAAGTGTGTATTTCTGTATTTCAACATGATTTGGAGCTTGTTTTTGAAAAGTGCTTATTTCTGTATTTCAACATGATTTGGAGCTTGTTTTTGAAAAGTGCATATTTCTGGTTTTCAACATGATTTAGAGCTTGTTTTTGGAAAAGTGTTTATTTCTGTATTCCAATGTTGCAACTTGCTGAAAACTGTCCACAGTGTTCCTATCATCCTGATTAAACAGTACTGAAATAAAATTAACTTACAGAGTGCATCAGTCATGATTTAGAGCTTGTTTATGGAAAAGTGTGTATTTCTGTATTTCAACATGATTTGGAGCTTGTTTTTGAAAAGTGCTTATTTCTGTTTTTCAACATGATTTGGAGCTTTTTTTTGAAAAGTGCCTATTTCTGGTTTTCAACATGATTTAGAGCTTGTTTTTGGAAAAGTGTTTATTTCTGTATTCCAATGTTGCAACTTGCTGAAAACTGTCCACAGTGTTCCTATCATCCTGATTAAACAGTACTGAAATAAAATTAACTTACAGAGTGCATCAGTCATGATTTAGAGCTAGTTTATGGAAAAGTGTGTGTTTCTGTATTTCAACATGATTTGGAGCTTGTTTTTGAAAAGTGCTTATTTCTGTATTTCAACATGATTTGGAGCTTGTTTTTGAAAAGTATTTATTTCTGTTTTTCAACATGATTTAGAGCTTGTTTTTGGAAAAGTGTTTATTTCTGTATTCCAATGTTGCAACTTGCTGAAAACTGTCCACAGTGTTCCTATCATCCTGATTAAACAGTACTGAAATAAAATTAACTTACAGAGTGCATCAGTCATGATTTAGAGCTTGTTTATGGAAAAGTGTGTATTTCTGTATTTCAACATGATTTGGAGCTTGTTTTTGAAAAGTGCTTATTTCTGTATTTCAACATGATTTGGAGCTTGTTTTTGAAAAGTGTTTATTTCTGTATTTCAACATGATTTAGAGCTTGTTTTTGGAAAAGTGTTTATTTCTGTATTCCAATGTTGCAACTTGCTGAAAACTGTCCACAGTGTTCCTATCATCCTGATTAAACAGTACTGAAATAAAATTAACTTACAGAGTGCATCAGTCATGATTTAGAGCTTGTTTATGGAAAAGTGTGTATTTCTGTATTTCAACATGATTTGGAGCTTTTTTTTGAAAAGTGCCTATTTCTGGTTTTCAACATGATTTAGAGCTTGTTTTTGGAAAAGTGTTTATTTCTGTATTCCAATGTTGCAACTTGCTGAAAACTGTCCACAGTGTTCCTATCATCCTGATTAAACAGTACTGAAATAAAATTAACTTACAGAGTGCATCAGTCATGATTTAGAGCTAGTTTATGGAAAGTGTGTGTTTCTGTATTTCAACATGATTTGGAGCTTGTTTTTGAAAAGTGCTTATTTCTGTATTTCAACATGATTTGGAGCTTGTTTTTGAAAAGTATTTATTTCTGTTTTTCAACATGATTTAGAGCTTGTTTTTGGAAAAGTGTTTATTTCTGTATTCCAATGTTGCAACTTGCTGAAAACTGTCCACAGTGTTCCTATCATCCTGATTAAACAGTACTGAAATAAAATTAACTTACAGAGTGCATCAGTCATGATTTAGAGCTTGTTTATGGAAAAGTGTGTATTTCTGTATTTCAACATGATTTGGAGCTTGTTTTTGAAAAGTGCTTATTTCTGTTTTTCAACATGATTTGGAGCGTGTTTTTGAAAAGTGTTTATTTCTGTTTTTCAACATGATTTAGAGCTTGTTTTTGGAAAAGTGTATATTTCTGTATTCCAATGTTGCAACTTGCTGAAAACTGTCCACAGTGTTCCTATCATCCTGATTAAACAGTACTGAAATAAAATTAACTTACAGAGTGCATCAGTCATGATTTAGAGCTTGTTTATGGAAAAGTGTGTATTTCTGTATTTCAACATGATTTGGAGCTTGTTTTTGAAAAGTGCTTATTTCTGTATTTCAACATGATTTGGAGCTTGTTTTTGAAAAGTGTTTATTTCTGTATTTCAACATGATTTAGAGCTTGTTTTTGGAAAAGTGTTTATTTCTGTATTCCAATGTTGCAACTTGCTGAAAACTGTCCACAGTGTTCCTATCATCCTGATTAAACAGTACTGAAATAAAATTAACTTACAGAGTGCATCAGTCATGATTTAGAGCTTGTTTATGGAAAAGTGTGTATTTCTGTATTTCAACATGATTTGGAGCTTGTTTTTGAAAAGTGCTTATTTCTGTTTTTCAACATGATTTGGAGCGTGTTTTTGAAAAGTGTTTATTTCTGTTTTTCAACATGATTTAGAGCTTGTTTTTGGAAAAGTGTATATTTCTGTATTCCAATGTTGCAACTTGCTGAAAACTGTCCACAGTGTTCCTATCATCCTGATTAAACAGTCCTGAAATAAAATTAACTTACAGAGTGCATCAGTCATGATTTAGAGCTTGTTTATGGAAAAGTGTGTATTTCTGTATTTCAACATGATTTGGAGCTTGTTTTTGAAAAGTGCTTATTTCTGTATTTCAACATGATTTGGAGCTTGTTTTTGAAAAGTGTTTATTTCTGTATTTCAACATGATTTAGAGCTTGTTTTTGGAAAAGTGTTTATTTCTGTATTCCAATGTTGCAACTTGCTGAAAACTGTCCACAGTGTTCCTATCATCCTGATTAAACAGTACTGAAATAAAATTAACTTACAGAGTGCATCAGTCATGATTTAGAGCTTGTTTATGGAAAAGTGTGTATTTCTGTATTTCAACATGATTTGGAGCTTTTTTTTGAAAAGTGCCTATTTCTGGTTTTCATCATGATTTAGAGCTTGTTTTTGGAAAAGTGTTTATTTCTGTATTCCAATGTTGCAACTTGCTGAAAACTGTCCACAGTGTTCCTATCATCCTGATTAAACAGTACTGAAATAAAATTAACTTACAGAGTGCATCAGTCATGATTTAGAGCTTGTTTATGGAAAAGTGTGTATTTCTGTATTTCAACATGATTTGGAGCTTGTTTTTGAAAAGTGCATATTTCTGGTTTTCAGCATGATTTAGAGCTTGTTTTTGGAAAAGTGTTTATTTCTGTATTCCAATGTTGCAACTTGCTGAAAACTGTCCACAGTGTTCCTATCATCCTGATTAAACAGTACTGAAATAAAATTAACTTACAGAGTGCATCAGTCATGATTTAGAGCTTGTTTATGGAAAAGTGTATATTTCTGTATTTCAACATGATTTGGAGCTTTTTTTTGAAAAGTGCCTATTTCTGGTTTTCAACATGATTTAGAGCTTGTTTTTGAAAAGTGTTTATTTCTGTATTCCAATGTTGCAACTTGCTGAAAACTGTCCACAGTGTTCCTATCATCCTGATTAAACAGTACTGAAATAAAATTAACTTAGAGTGCATCAGTCATGATTTAGAGCTTGTTTATGGAAAAGTGTGTATTTCTGAAATTTCAACATGATTTGGAGCTTGTTTTTGAAAAGTGCTTATTTCTGTATTTCAACATGATTTGGAGCTTGTTTTTGAAAAGTGTTTATTTCTGTTTTTCAACATGATTTAGAGCTTGTTTTTGGAAAAGTGTTTATTTCTGTATTCCAATGTTGCAACTTGCTGAAAACTGTCCACAGTGTTCCTATCATCCTGATTAAACAGTACTGAAATAAAATTAACTTACAGAGTGCATCAGTCATGATTTAGAGCTTGTTTATGGAAAAGTGTGTATTTCTGTATTTCAACATGATTTGGAGCTTGTTTTTGAAAAGTGCTTATTTCTGTATTTCAACATGATTTGGAGCTTGTTTTTGAAAAGTGCATATTTCTGGTTTTCAACATGATTTAGAGCTTGTTTTTGGAAAAGTGTTTATTTCTGTATTCCAATGTTGCAACTTGCTGAAAACTGTCCACAGTGTTCCTATCATCCTGATTAAACAGTACTGAAATAAAATTAACTTACAGAGTGCATCAGTCATGATTTAGAGCTTGTTTATGGAAAAGTGTGTATTTCTGTATTTCAACATGATTTGGAGCTTGTTTTTGAAAAGTGCTTATTTCTGTTTTTCAACATGATTTGGAGCTTTTTTTTGAAAAGTGCCTATTTCTGGTTTTCAACATGATTTAGAGCTTGTTTTTGGAAAAGTGTTTATTTCTGTATTCCAATGTTGCAACTTGCTGAAAACTGTCCACAGTGTTCCTATCATCCTGATTAAACAGTACTGAAATAAAATTAACTTACAGAGTGCATCAGTCATGATTTAGAGCTAGTTTATGGAAAAGTGTGTGTTTCTGTATTTCAACATGATTTGGAGCTTGTTTTTGAAAAGTGCTTATTTCTGTATTTCAACATGATTTGGAGCTTGTTTTTGAAAAGTATTTATTTCTGTTTTTCAACATGATTTAGAGCTTGTTTTTGGAAAAGTGTTTATTTCTGTATTCCAATGTTGCAACTTGCTGAAAACTGTCCACAGTGTTCCTATCATCCTGATTAAACAGTACTGAAATAAAATTAACTTACAGAGTGCATCAGTCATGATTTAGAGCTTGTTTATGGAAAAGTGTGTATTTCTGTATTTCAACATGATTTGGAGCTTGTTTTTGAAAAGTGCTTATTTCTGTATTTCAACATGATTTGGAGCTTGTTTTTGAAAAGTGTTTATTTCTGTATTTCAACATGATTTAGAGCTTGTTTTTGGAAAAGTGTTTATTTCTGTATTCCAATGTTGCAACTTGCTGAAAACTGTCCACAGTGTTCCTATCATCCTGATTAAACAGTACTGAAATAAAATTAACTTACAGAGTGCATCAGTCATGATTTAGAGCTTGTTTATGGAAAAGTGTGTATTTCTGTATTTCAACATGATTTGGAGCTTTTTTTTGAAAAGTGCCTATTTCTGGTTTTCAACATGATTTAGAGCTTGTTTTTGGAAAAGTGTTTATTTCTGTATTCCAATGTTGCAACTTGCTGAAAACTGTCCACAGTGTTCCTATCATCCTGATTAAACAGTACTGAAATAAAATTAACTTACAGAGTGCATCAGTCATGATTTAGAGCTAGTTTATGGAAAGTGTGTGTTTCTGTATTTCAACATGATTTGGAGCTTGTTTTTGAAAAGTGCTTATTTCTGTATTTCAACATGATTTGGAGCTTGTTTTTGAAAAGTATTTATTTCTGTTTTTCAACATGATTTAGAGCTTGTTTTTGGAAAAGTGTTTATTTCTGTATTCCAATGTTGCAACTTGCTGAAAACTGTCCACAGTGTTCCTATCATCCTGATTAAACAGTACTGAAATAAAATTAACTTACAGAGTGCATCAGTCATGATTTAGAGCTTGTTTATGGAAAAGTGTGTATTTCTGTATTTCAACATGATTTGGAGCTTGTTTTTGAAAAGTGCCTATTTCTGGTTTTCAACATGATTTAGAGCTTGTTTTTGGAAAAGTGTTTATTTCTGTATTCCAATGTTGCAACTTGCTGAAAACTGTCCACAGTGTTCCTATCATCCTGATTAAACAGTACTGAAATAAAATTAACTTACAGAGTGCATCAGTCATGATTTAGAGCTTGTTTATGGAAAAGTGTGTATTTCTGTATTTCAACATGATTTGGAGCTTGTTTTTGAAAAGTGCATATTTCTGGTTTTCAACATGATTTAGAGCTTGTTTTTGGAAAAGTGTTTATTTCTGTATTCCAATGTTGCAACTTGCTGAAAACTGTCCACAGTGTTCCTATCATCCTGATTAAACAGTACTGAAATAAAATTAACTTACAGAGTGCATCAGTCATGATTTAGAGCTTGTTTATGGAAAAGTGTGTATTTCTGTATTTCAACATGATTTGGAGCTTGTTTTTGAAAAGTGCTTATTTCTGTTTTTCAACATGATTTGGAGCTTGTTTTTGAAAAGTGTTTATTTCTGTTTTTCAACATGATTTATAGCTTGTTTTTGGAAAAGTGTATATTTCTGTATTCCAATGTTGCAACTTGCTGAAAACTGTCCACAGTGTTCCTATCATCCTGATTAAACAGTACTGAAATAAAATTAACTTACAGAGTGCATCAGTCATGATTTAGAGCTTGTTTATGGAAAAGTGTGTATTTCTGTATTTCAACATGATTTGGAGCTTGTTTTTGAAAAGTGCTTATTTCTGTATTTCAACATGATTTGGAGCTTGTTTTTGAAAAGTGTTTATTTCTGTATTTCAACATGATTTAGAGCTTGTTTTTGGAAAAGTGTTTATTTCTGTATTCCAATGTTGCAACTTGCTGAAAACTGTCCACAGTGTTCCTATCATCCTGATTAAACAGTACTGAAATAAAATTAACTTACAGAGTGCATCAGTCATGATTTAGAGCTTGTTTATGGAAAAAAGTGTATTTCTGTATTTCAACATGATTTGGAGCTTTTTTTTGAAAAGTGCCTATTTCTGGTTTTCAACATGATTTAGAGCTTGTTTTTGGAAAAGTGTTTATTTCTGTATTCCAATGTTGCAACTTGCTGAAAACTGTCCACAGTGTTCCTATCATCCTGATTAAACAGTACTGAAATAAAATTAACTTACAGAGTGCATCAGTCATGATTTAGAGCTAGTTTATGGAAAAGTGTGTGTTTCTGTATTTCAACATGATTTGGAGCTTGTTTTTGAAAAGTGCTTATTTCTGTATTTCAACATGATTTGGAGCTTGTTTTTGAAAAGTATTTATTTCTGTTTTTCAACATGATTTAGAGCTTGTTTTTGGAAAAGTGTTTATTTCTGTATTCCAATGTTGCAACTTGCTGAAAACTGTCCACAGTGTTCCTATCATCCTGATTAAACAGTACTGAAATAAAATTAACTTACAGAGTGCATCAGTCATGATTTAGAGCTTGTTTATGGAAAAGTGTGTATTTCTGTATTTCAACATGATTTGGAGCTTGTTTTTGAAAAGTGCTTATTTCTGTATTTCAACATGATTTGGAGCTTGTTTTTGAAAAGTGTTTATTTCTGTATTTCAACATGATTTTGAGCTTGTTTTTGGAAAAGTGTTTATTTCTGTATTCCAATGTTGCAACTTGCTGAAAACTGTCCACAGTGTTCCTATCATCCTGATTAAACAGTACTGAAATAAAATTAACTTACAGAGTGCATCAGTCATGATTTAGAGCTTGTTTATGGAAAAGTGTGTATTTCTGTATTTCAACATGATTTGGAGCTTGTTTTTGAAAAGTGCTTATTTCTGTATTTCAACATGATTTGGAGCTTGTTTTTGAAAAGTGTTTATTTCTGTATTTCAACATGATTTAGAGCTTGTTTTTGGAAAAGTGTTTATTTCTGTATTCCAATGTTGCAACTTGCTGAAAACTGTCCACAGTGTTCCTATCATCCTGATTAAACAGTACTGAAATAAAATTAACTTACAGAGTGCATCAGTCATGATTTAGAGCTTGTTTATGGAAAAAAGTGTATTTCTGTATTTCAACATGATTTGGAGCTTTTTTTTGAAAAGTGCCTATTTCTGGTTTTCAACATGATTTAGAGCTTGTTTTTGGAAAAGTGTTTATTTCTGTATTCCAATGTTGCAACTTGCTGAAAACTGTCCACAGTGTTCCTATCATCCTGATTAAACAGTACTGAAATAAAATTAACTTACAGAGTGCATCAGTCATGATTTAGAGCTAGTTTATGGAAAAGTGTGTGTTTCTGTATTTCAACATGATTTGGAGCTTGTTTTTGAAAAGTGCTTATTTCTGTATTTCAACATGATTTGGAGCTTGTTTTTGAAAAGTATTTATTTCTGTTTTTCAACATGATTTAGAGCTTGTTTTTGGAAAAGTGTTTATTTCTGTATTCCAATGTTGCAACTTGCTGAAAACTGTCCACAGTGTTCCTATCATCCTGATTAAACAGTACTGAAATAAAATTAACTTACAGAGTGCATCAGTCATGATTTAGAGCTTGTTTATGGAAAAGTGTGTATTTCTGTATTTCAACATGATTTGGAGCTTGTTTTTGAAAAGTGCTTATTTCTGTATTTCAACATGATTTGGAGCTTGTTTTTGAAAAGTGTTTATTTCTGTATTTCAACATGATTTTGAGCTTGTTTTTGGAAAAGTGTTTATTTCTGTATTCCAATGTTGCAACTTGCTGAAAACTGTCCACAGTGTTCCTATCATCCTGATTAAACAGTACTGAAATAAAATTAACTTACAGAGTGCATCAGTCATGATTTAGAGCTTGTTTATGGAAAAGTGTGTATTTCTGTATTTCAACATGATTTGGAGCTTTTTTTTGAAAAGTGCCTATTTCTGGTTTTCAACATGATTTAGAGCTTGTTTTTGGAAAAGTGTTTATTTCTGTATTCCAATGTTGCAACTTGCTGAAAACTGTCCACAGTGTTCCTATCATCCTGATTAAACAGTACTGAAATAAAATTAACTTACAGAGTGCATCAGTCATGATTTAGAGCTAGTTTATGGAAAAGTGTGTGTTTCTGTATTTCAACATGATTTGGAGCTTGTTTTTGAAAAGTGCTTATTTCTGTATTTCAACATGATTTGGAGCTTGTTTTTGAAAAGTATTTATTTCTGTTTTTCAACATGATTTAGAGCTTGTTTTTGGAAAAGTGTTTATTTCTGTATTCCAATGTTGCAACTTGCTGAAAACTGTCCACAGTGTTCCTATCATCCTGATTAAACAGTACTGAAATAAAATTAACTTACAGAGTGCATCAGTCATGATTTAGAGCTTGTTTATGGAAAAGTGTGTATTTCTGTATTTCAACATGATTTGGAGCTTGTTTTTGAAAAGTGCTTATTTCTGTATTTCAACATGATTTGGAGCTTGTTTTTGAAAAGTGTTTATTTCTGTTTTTCAACATGATTTAGAGCTTGTTTTTGGAAAAGTGTTTATTTCTGTATTCCAATGTTGCAACTTGCTGAAAACTGTCCACAGTGTTCCTATCATCCTGATTAAACAGTACTGAAATAAAATTAACTTACAGAGTGCATCAGTCATGATTTAGAGCTTGTTTATGGAAAAGTGTGTATTTCTGTATTTCAACATGATTTGGAGCTTGTTTTTGAAAAGTGCATATTTCTGGTTTTCAACATGATTTAGAGCTTGTTTTTGGAAAAGTGTTTTTTTCTGTATTCCAATGTTGCAACTTGCTGAAAACTGTCCACAGTGTTCCTATCATACTGATTAAACAGTACTGAAATAAAATTAACTTACAGAGTGCATCAGTCATGATTTAGAGCTTGTTTATGGAAAAGTGTGTATTTCTGTATTTCAACATGATTTGGAGCTTGTTTTTGAAAAGTGCATATTTCTGGTTTTCAACATGATTTAGAGCTTGTTTTTGGAAAAGTGTTTATTTCTGTATTCCAATTTTGCAACTTGCTGAAAACTGTCCACAGTGTTCCTATCATCCTGATTAAACAGTACTGAAATAAAATTAACTTACAGAGTGCATCAGTCATGATTTAGAGCTTGTTTATGGAAAAGTGTGTATTTCTGTATTTCAACATGATTTGGAGCTTGTTTTTGAAAAGTGCTTATTTCTGTTTTTCAACATGATTTGGAGCTTGTTTTTGAAAAGTGTTTATTTCTGTTTTTCAACATGATTTAGAGCTTGTTTTTGGAAAAGTGTATATTTCTGTATTCCAATGTTGCAACTTGCTGAAAACTGTCCACAGTGTTCCTATCATCCTGATTAAACAGTACTGAAATAAAATTAACTTACAGAGTGCATCAGTCATGATTTAGAGCTTGTTTATGGAAAAGTGTGTATTTCTGTATTTCAACATGATTTGGAGCTTGTTTTTGAAAAGTGCTTATTTCTGTATTTCAACATGATTTGGAGCTTGTTTTTGAAAAGTGTTTATTTCTGTATTTCAACATGATTTAGAGCTTGTTTTTGGAAAAGTGTTTATTTCTGTATTCCAATGTTGCAACTTGCTGAAAACTGTCCACAGTGTTCCTATCATCCTGATTAAACAGTACTGAAATAAAATTAACTTACAGAGTGCATCAGTCATGATTTAGAGCTTGTTTATGGAAAAGTGTGTATTTCTGTATTTCAACATGATTTGGAGCTTGTTTTTGAAAAGTGCATATTTCTGGTTTTCAACATGATTTAGAGCTTGTTTTTGGAAAAGTGTTTATTTCTGTATTCCAATTTTGCAACTTGCTGAAAACTGTCCACAGTGTTCCTATCATCCTGATTAAACAGTACTGAAATAAAATTAACTTACAGAGTGCATCAGTCATGATTTAGAGCTTGTTTATGGAAAAGTGTGTATTTCTGTATTTCAACATGATTTGGAGCTTGTTTTTGAAAAGTGCTTATTTCTGTTTTTCAACATGATTTGGAGCTTGTTTTTGAAAAGTGTTTATTTCTGTTTTTCAACATGATTTAGAGCTTGTTTTTGGAAAAGTGTATATTTCTGTATTCCAATGTTGCAACTTGCTGAAAACTGTCCACAGTGTTCCTATCATCCTGATTAAACAGTACTGAAATAAAATTAACTTACAGAGTGCATCAGTCATGATTTAGAGCTTGTTTATGGAAAAGTGTGTATTTCTGTATTTCAACATGATTTGGAGCTTGTTTTTGAAAAGTGCATATTTCTGTATTTCAACATGATTTGGAGCTTGTTTTTGAAAAGTGTTTATTTCTGTTTTTCAACATGATTTAGAGCTTGTTTTTGGAAAAGTGTTTATTTCTGTATTCCAATGTTGCAACTTGCTGAAAACTGTCCACAGTGTTCCTATCATCCTGATTAAACAGTACTGAAATAAAATTAACTTACAGAGTGCATCAGTCATGATTTAGAGCTTGTTTATGGAAAAGTGTGTATTTCTGTATTTCAACATGATTTGGAGCTTGTTTTTGAAAAGTGCTTATTTCTGTATTTCAACATGATTTGGAGCTTGTTTTTGAAAAGTGTTTATTTCTGTATTTCAACATGATTTAGAGCTTGTTTTTGGAAAAGTGTTTATTTCTGTATTCCAATGTTGCAACTTGCTGAAAACTGTCCACAGTGTTCCTATCATCCTGATTAAACAGTACTGAAATAAAATTAACTTACAGAGTGCATCAGTCATGATTTAGAGCTTGTTTATGGAAAAGTGTGTATTTCTGTATTTCAACATGATTTGGAGCTTTTTTTTGAAAAGTGCCTATTTCTGGTTTTCAACATGATTTAGAGCTTGTTTTTGGAAAAGTGTTTATTTCTGTATTCCAATGTTGCAACTTGCTGAAAACTGTCCACAGTGTTCCTATCATCCTGATTAAACAGTACTGAAATAAAATTAACTTACAGAGTGCATCAGTCATGATTTAGAGCTAGTTTATGGAAAAGTGTGTGTTTCTGTATTTCAACATGATTTGGAGCTTGTTTTTGAAAAGTGCTTATTTCTGTATTTCAACATGATTTGGAGCTTGTTTTTGAAAAGTATTTATTTCTGTTTTTCAACATGATTTAGAGCTTGTTTTTGGAAAAGTGTTTATTTCTGTATTCCAATGTTGCAACTTGCTGAAAACTGTCCACAGTGTTCCTATCATCCTGATTAAACAGTACTGAAATAAAATTAACTTACAGAGTGCATCAGTCATGATTTAGAGCTTGTTTATGGAAAAGTGTGTATTTCTGTATTTCAACATGATTTGGAGCTTGTTTTTGAAAAGTGCTTATTTCTGTATTTCAACATGATTTGGAGCTTGTTTTTGAAAAGTGTTTATTTCTGTTTTTCAACATGATTTAGAGCTTGTTTTTGGAAAAGTGTTTATTTCTGTATTCCAATGTTGCAACTTGCTGAAAACTGTCCACAGTGTTCCTATCATCCTGATTAAACAGTACTGAAATAAAATTAACTTACAGAGTGCATCAGTCATGATTTAGAGCTTGTTTATGGAAAAGTGTGTATTTCTGTATTTCAACATGATTTGGAGCTTGTTTTTGAAAAGTGCATATTTCTGGTTTTCAACATGATTTAGAGCTTGTTTTTGGAAAAGTGTTTTTTTCTGTATTCCAATGTTGCAACTTGCTGAAAACTGTCCACAGTGTTCCTATCATACTGATTAAACAGTACTGAAATAAAATTAACTTACAGAGTGCATCAGTCATGATTTAGAGCTTGTTTATGGAAAAGTGTGTATTTCTGTATTTCAACATGATTTGGAGCTTGTTTTTGAAAAGTGCATATTTCTGGTTTTCAACATGATTTAGAGCTTGTTTTTGGAAAAGTGTTTATTTCTGTATTCCAATTTTGCAACTTGCTGAAAACTGTCCACAGTGTTCCTATCATCCTGATTAAACAGTACTGAAATAAAATTAACTTACAGAGTGCATCAGTCATGATTTAGAGCTTGTTTATGGAAAAGTGTGTATTTCTGTATTTCAACATGATTTGGAGCTTGTTTTTGAAAAGTGCTTATTTCTGTTTTTCAACATGATTTGGAGCTTGTTTTTGAAAAGTGTTTATTTCTGTTTTTCAACATGATTTAGAGCTTGTTTTTGGAAAAGTGTATATTTCTGTATTCCAATGTTGCAACTTGCTGAAAACTGTCCACAGTGTTCCTATCATCCTGATTAAACAGTACTGAAATAAAATTAACTTACAGAGTGCATCAGTCATGATTTAGAGCTTGTTTATGGAAAAGTGTGTATTTCTGTATTTCAACATGATTTGGAGCTTGTTTTTGAAAAGTGCATATTTCTGTATTTCAACATGATTTGGAGCTTTTTTTTGAAAAGTGCCTATTTCTGTTTTTCAACACGATTTAGAGCTTGTTTTTGGAAAAGTGTTTATTTCTGTATTTCAATGTTGCAACTTGCTGAAAACTGTCCACATTGTTCCTATCATCCTGATTAAACAGTACTGAAATAAAATTAACTTACAGAGTGCATCAGTCATGATTTAGAGTTTGTTTATGGAAAAGTGTGTATTTCTGTATTTCAACATGATTTGGAGCTTGTTTTTGAAAAGTGCATATTTCTGTATTTCAACATGATTTGGAGCTTGTTTTTGAAAAGTGCTTATTTCTGTTTCTCAACACGATTTAGAGCTTGTTTTTGGATAAGTGTTTATTTCTGTATTCCAATGTTGCAACTTGCTGAAAACTGTCCACAGTGTTCCTATCATCCTGATTAAACAGTACTGAAATAAAATTAACTTACAGAATGCATCAGTCATGATTTAGAGCTTGTTTATGGAAAAGTGTGTATTTCTGTATTTCAACATGATTTGGAGCTTGTTTTTGAAAAGTGTTTATTTCTGTTTTTCAACATGATTTAGAGCTTGTTTTTGGAAAAGTGTTTATTTCTGTATTCCAATGTTGCAACTTGCTGAAAACTGTCCACAGTGTTCCTATCATCCTGATTAAACAGTACTGAAATAAAATTAACTTACAGAGTGCATCAGTCATGATTTAGAGCTTGTTTATGGAAAAGTGTGTTTTTCTGTATTTCAACATGATTTGGAGCTTGTTTTTGAAAAGTGCATATTTCTGTATTTCAACATGATTTGGAGCTTTTTTTTGAAAAGTGCCTATTTCTGGTTTTCAACATGATTTAGAGCTTGTTTTTGGAAAAGTGTTTATTTCTGTATTCCAATGTTGCAACTTGCTGAAAACTGTCCACAGTGTTCCTATCATCCTGATTAAACAGTACTGAAATAAAATTAACTTACAGAGTGCATCAGTCATGATTTAGAGCTTGTTTATGGAAAAGTGTGTATTTCTGTATTTCAACATGATTTGGAGCTTGTTTTTGAAAAGTGCATATTTCTGGTTTTCAACATGATTTAGAGCTTGTTTTTGGAAAAGTGTTTATTTCTGTATTCCAATGTTGCAACTTGCTGAAAACTGTCCACAGTGTTCCTATCATCCTGATTAAACAGTACTGAAATAAAATTAACTTACAGAGTGCATCAGTCATGATTTAGAGCTTGTTTATGGAAAAGTGTATATTTCTGTATTTCAACATGATTTGGAGCTTTTTTTTGAAAAGTGCCTATTTCTGGTTTTCAACATGATTTAGAGCTTGTTTTTGAAAAGTGTTTATTTCTGTATTCCAATGTTGCAACTTGCTGAAAACTGTCCACAGTGTTCCTATCATCCTGATTAAACAGTACTGAAATAAAATTAACTTACAGAGTGCATCAGTCATGATTTAGAGCTTGTTTATGGAAAAGTGTGTATTTCTGTATTTCAACATGATTTGGAGCTTGTTTTTGAAAAGTGCTTATTTCTGTATTTCAACATGATTTGGAGCTTGTTTTTGAAAAGTGTTTATTTCTGTTTTTCAACATGATTTAGAGCTTGTTTTTGGAAAAGTGTTTATTTCTGTATTCCAATGTTGCAACTTGCTGAAAACTGTCCACAGTGTTCCTATCATCCTGATTAAACAGTACTGAAATAAAATTAACTTACAGAGTGCATCAGTCATGATTTAGAGCTTGTTTATGGAAAAGTGTGTATTTCTGTATTTCAACATGATTTGGAGCTTGTTTTTGAAAAGTGCATATTTCTGTATTTCAACATGATTTGGAGCTTTTTTTTGAAAAGTGCCTATTTCTGTTTTTCAACACGATTTAGAGCTTGTTTTTGGAAAAGTGTTTATTTCTGTATTTCAATGTTGCAACTTGCTGAAAACTGTCCACATTGTTCCTATCATCCTGATTAAACAGTACTGAAATAAAATTAACTTACAGAGTGCATCAGTCATGATTTAGAGTTTGTTTATGGAAAAGTGTGTATTTCTGTATTTCAACATGATTTGGAGCTTGTTTTTGAAAAGTGCATATTTCTGTATTTCAACATGATTTGGAGCTTGTTTTTGAAAAGTGCTTATTTCTGTTTCTCAACACGATTTAGAGCTTGTTTTTGGATAAGTGTTTATTTCTGTATTCCAATGTTGCAACTTGCTGAAAACTGTCCACAGTGTTCCTATCATCCTGATTAAACAGTACTGAAATAAAATTAACTTACAGAATGCATCAGTCATGATTTAGAGCTTGTTTATGGAAAAGTGTGTATTTCTGTATTTCAACATGATTTGGAGCTTGTTTTTGAAAAGTGCTTATTTCTGTATTTCAACATGATTTGGAGCTTTTTTTTGAAAAGTGCCTATTTCTGTTTTTCAACACGATTTAGAGCTTGTTTTTGGAAAAGTGTTTATTTCTGTATTTCAATGTTGCAACTTGCTGAAAACTGTCCACATTGTTCCTATCATCCTGATTAAACAGTACTGAAATAAAATTAACTTACAGAGTGCATCAGTCATGATTTAGAGTTTGTTTATGGAAAAGTGTGTATTTCTGTATTTCAACATGATTTGGAGCTTGTTTTTGAAAAGTGCATATTTCTGTATTTCAACATGATTTGGAGCTTGTTTTTGAAAAGTGCTTATTTCTGTTTCTCAACACGATTTAGAGCTTGTTTTTGGATAAGTGTTTATTTCTGTATTCCAATGTTGCAACTTGCTGAAAACTGTCCACAGTGTTCCTATCATCCTGATTAAACAGTACTGAAATAAAATTAACTTACAGAATGCATCAGTCATGATTTAGAGCTTGTTTATGGAAAAGTGTGTATTTCTGTATTTCAACATGATTTGGAGCTTGTTTTTGAAAAGTGCTTATTTCTGTATTTCAACATGATTTGGAGCTTGTTTTTGAAAAGTGCATATTTCTGTATTTCAACATGATTTGGAGCTTTTTTTTGAAAAGTGCCTATTTCTGTTTTTCAACACGATTTAGAGCTTGTTTTTGGAAAAGTGTTTATTTCTGTATTTCAATGTTGCAACTTGCTGAAAACTGTCCACATTGTTCCTATCATCCTGATTAAACAGTACTGAAATAAAATTAACTTACAGAGTGCATCAGTCATGATTTAGAGCTTGTTTATGGAAAAGTGTGTATTTCTGTATTTCAACATGATTTGGAGCTTTTTTTTGAAAAGTGCCTATTTCTGGTTTTCAACATGATTTAGAGCTTGTTTTTGGAAAAGTGTTTATTTCTGTATTCCAATGTTGCAACTTGCTGAAAACTGTCCACATTGTTCCTATCATCCTGATTAAACAGTACTGAAATAAAATTAACTTACAGAGTGCATCAGTCATGATTTAGAGTTTGTTTATGTAAAAGTGTGTATTTCTGTATTTCAACATGATTTGGAGCTTTTTTTTGAAAAGTGCCTATTTCTGTTTTTCAACACGATTTAGAGCTTGTTTTTGGAAAAGTGCTTATTTCTGTATTTCAATGTTGCAACTTGCTGAAAACTGTCCACATTGTTCCTATCATCCTGATTAAACAGTACTGAAATAAAATTAACTTACAGAGTGCATCAGTCATGATTTAGAGTTTGTTTATGGAAAAGTGTGTATTTCTGTATTTCAACATGATTTGGAGCTTGTTTTTGAAAAGTGCATATTTCTGTATTTCAACATGATTTGGAGCTTGTTTTTGAAAAGTGCTTATTTCTGTTTCTCAACACGATTTAGAGCTTGTTTTTGGATAAGTGTTTATTTCTGTATTCCAATGTTGCAACTTGCTGAAAACTGTCCACAGTGTTCCTATCATCCTGATTAAACAGTACTGAAATAAAATTAACTTACAGAGTGCATCAGTCATGATTTAGAGCTTGTTTATGGAAAAGTGTGTATTTCTGTATTTCAACATGATTTGGAACTTTTTTTTGAAAAGTGCCTATTTCTGGTTTTCAACATGATTTAGAGCTTGTTTTTGGAAAAGTGTTTATTTCTGTATTCCAATGTTGCAACTTGCTGAAAACTGTCCACAGTGTTCCTATCATCCTGATTAAACAGTACTGAAATAAAATTAACTTACAGAGTGCATCAGTCATGATTTAGAGCTTGTTTATGGAAAAGTGTATATTTCTGTATTTCAACATGATTTGGAACTTTTTTTTGAAAAGTGCCTATTTCTGGTTTTCAACATGATTTAGAGCTTGTTTTTGAAAAGTGCTTATTTCTGTATTTCAACATGATTTGGAGCTTGTTTTTGAAAAGTGTTTATTTCTGTTTTTCAACATGATTTAGAGCTTGTTTTTGGAAAAGTGTTTATTTCTGTATTCCAATGTTGCAACTTGCTGAAAACTGTCCACAGTGTTCCTATCATCCTGATTAAACAGTACTGAAATAAAATTAACTTACAGAGTGCATCAGTCATGATTTAGAGCTTGTTTATGGAAAAGTGTGTATTTCTGTATTTCAACATGATTTGGAGCTTGTTTCTGAAAAGTGCTTATTTCTGTATTTCAACATGATTTGGAGCTTGTTTTTGAAAAGTGTTTATTTCTGTTTTTCAACATGATTTAGAGCTTGTTTTTGGAAAAGTGTTTATTTCTGTATTCCAATGTTGCAACTTGCTGAAAACTGTCCACAGTGTTCCTATCATCCTGATTAAACAGTACTGAAATAAAATTAACTTACAGAGTGCATCAGTCATGATTTAGAGCTTGTTTATGGAAAAGTGTGTATTTCTGTATTTCAACATGATTTGGAGCTTGTTTTTGAAAAGTGCATATTTCTCTATTTCAACATGATTTGGAGCTTTTTTTTGAAAATTGCCTATTTCTGTTTTTCAACACGATTTAGAGCTTGTTTTTGGAAAAGTGTTTATTTCTGTATTTCAATGTTGCAACTTGCTGAAAACTGTCCACATTGTTCCTATCATCCTGATTAAACAGTACTGAAATAAAATTAACTTACAGAGTGCATAAGTCATGATTTAGAGCTTGTTTATGGAAAAGTGTGTATTTCTGTATTTCAACATGATTTGGAGCTTGTTTTTGAAAAGTGCATATTTCTGTATTTCAACATGATTTGGAGCTTGTTTTTGAAAAGTGCTTATTTCTGTTTCTCAACACGATTTAGAGCTTGTTTTTGGATAAGTGTTTATTTCTGTATTCCAATGTTGCAACTTGCTGAAAACTGTCCACAGTGTTCCTATCATCCTGATTAAACAGTACTGAAATAAAATTAACTTACAGAGTGCATCAGTCATGATTTAGAGCTTGTTTATGGAAAAGTGTGTATTTCTGTATTTCAACATGATTTGGAGCTTGTTTTTGAAAAGTGCTTATTTCTGTATTTCAACATGATTTGGAGCTTGTTTTTGAAAAGTGTTTATTTCTGTTTTTCAACATGATTTAGAGCTTGTTTTTGGAAAAGTGTTTATTTCTGTATTCCAATGTTGCAACTTGCTGAAAACTGTCCACAGTGTTCCTATCATCCTGATTAAACAGTACTGAAATAAAATTAACTTACAGAGTGCATCAGTCATGATTTAGAGCTTGTTTATGGAAAAGTGTGTTTTTCTGTATTTCAACATGATTTGGAGCTTGTTTTTGAAAAGTGCATATTTCTGTATTTCAACATGATTTGGAGCTTTTTTTTGAAAAGTGCCTATTTCTGTTTTTCAACACGATTTAGAGCTTGTTTTTGGAAAAGTGTTTATTTCTGTATTTCAATGTTGCAACTTGCTGAAAACTGTCCACATTGTTCCTATCATCCTGATTAAACAGTACTGAAATAAAATTAACTTACAGAGTGCATCAGTCATGATTTAGAGCTTGTTTATGGAAAAGTGTGTATTTCTGTATTTCAACATGATTTGGAGCTTGTTTTTGAAAAGTGCTTATTTCTGTATTTCAACATGATTTGGAGCTTGTTTTTGAAAAGTGCATATTTCTGTATTTCAACATGATTTGGAGCTTTTTTTTGAAAAGTGCCTATTTCTGTTTTTCAACACGATTTAGAGCTTGTTTTTGGAAAAGTGTTTATTTCTGTATTTCAATGTTGCAACTTGCTGAAAACTGTCCACATTGTTCCTATCATCCTGATTAAACAGTACTGAAATAAAATTAACTTACAGAGTGCATCAGTCATGATTTAGAGCTTGTTTATGGAAAAGTGTGTATTTCTGTATTTCAACATGATTTGGAGCTTGTTTTTGAAAAGTGCATATTTCTGTATTTCAACATGATTTGGAGCTTGTTTTTGAAAAGTGCCTATTTCTGTTTCTCAACACGATTTAGAGCTTGTTTTTGGATAAGTGTTTATTTCTGTATTCCAATGTTGCAACTTGCTGAAAACTGTCCACAGTGTTCCTATAATCCTGATTAAACAGTACTGAAATAAAATTAACTTACAGAGTGCATCAGTCATGATTTAGAGCTTGTTTATGGAAAAGTGTATATTTCTGTATTTCAACATGATTTGGAGCTTTTTTTTGAAAAGTGCCTATTTCTGGTTTTCAACATGATTTAGAGCTTGTTTTTGGAAAAGTGTTTATTTCTGTATTCCAATGTTGCAACTTGCTGAAAACTGTCCACATTGTTCCTATCATCCTGATTAAACAGTACTGAAATAAAATTAACTTACAGAGTGCATCAGTCATGATTTAGAGTTTGTTTATGTAAAAGTGTGTATTTCTGTATTTCAACATGATTTGGAGCTTTTTTTTGAAAAGTGCCTATTTCTGTTTTTCAACACGATTTAGAGCTTGTTTTTGGAAAAGTGTTTATTTCTGTATTTCAATGTTGCAACTTGCTGAAAACTGTCCACATTGTTCCTATCATCCTGATTAAACAGTACTGAAATAAAATTAACTTACAGAGTGCATCAGTCATGATTTAGAGTTTGTTTATGGAAAAGTGTGTATTTCTGTATTTCAACATGATTTGGAGCTTGTTTTTGAAAAGTGCATATTTCTGTATTTCAACATGATTTGGAGCTTGTTTTTGAAAAGTGCTTATTTCTGTTTCTCAACACGATTTAGAGCTTGTTTTTGGATAAGTGTTTATTTCTGTATTCCAATGTTGCAACTTGCTGAAAACTGTCCACAGTGTTCCTATCATCCTGATTAAACAGTACTGAAATAAAATTAACTTACAGAGTGCATCAGTCATGATTTAGAGCTTGTTTATGGAAAAGTGTATATTTCTGTATTTCAACATGATTTGGAACTTTTTTTTGAAAAGTGCCTATTTCTGGTTTTCAACATGATTTAGAGCTTGTTTTTGGAAAAGTGTTTATTTCTGTATTCCAATGTTGCAACTTGCTGAAAACTGTCCACAGTGTTCCTATCATCCTGATTAAACAGTACTGAAATAAAATTAACTTACAGAGTGCATCAGTCATGATTTAGAGCTTGTTTATGGAAAAGTGTGTTTTTCTGTATTTCAACATGATTTGGAGCTTGTTTTTGAAAAGTGCATATTTCTGTATTTCAACATGATTTGGAGCTTTTTTTTGAAAAGTGCCTATTTCTGGTTTTCAACATGATTTAGAGCTTGTTTTTGGAAAAGTGTTTATTTCTGTATTCCAATGTTGCAACTTGCTGAAAACTGTCCACAGTGTTCCTATCATCCTGATTAAACAGTACTGAAATAAAATTAACTTACAGAGTGCATCAGTCATGATTTAGAGCTTGTTTATGGAAAAGTGTATATTTCTGTATTTCAACATGATTTGGAACTTTTTTTTGAAAAGTGCCTATTTCTGGTTTTCAACATGATTTAGAGCTTGTTTTTGGAAAAGTGTTTATTTCTGTATTCCAATGTTGCAACTTGCTGAAAACTGTCCACAGTGTTCCTATCATCCTGATTAAACAGTACTGAAATAAAATTAACTTACAGAGTGCATCAGTCATGATTTAGAGCTTGTTTATGGAAAAGTGTGTATTTCTGTATTTCAACATGATTTGGAGCTTGTTTTTGAAAAGTGCTTATTTCTGTATTTCAACATGATTTGGAGCTTGTTTTTGAAAAGTGTTTATTTCTGTTTTTCAACATGATTTAGAGCTTGTTTTTGGAAAAGTGTTTATTTCTGTATTCCAATGTTGCAACTTGCTGAAAACTGTCCACAGTGTTCCTATCATCCTGATTAAACAGTACTGAAATAAAATTAACTTACAGAGTGCATCAGTCATGATTTAGAGCTTGTTTATGGAAAAGTGTGTATTTCTGTATTTCAACATGATTTGGAGCTTGTTTTTGAAAAGTGCATATTTCTGTATTTCAACATGATTTGGAGCTTTTTTTTGAAAATTGCCTATTTCTGTTTTTCAACACGATTTAGAGCTTGTTTTTGGAAAAGTGTTTATTTCTGTATTTCAATGTTGCAACTTGCTGAAAACTGTCCACATTGTTCCTATCATCCTGATTAAACAGTACTGAAATAAAATTAACTTACAGAGTGCATAAGTCATGATTTAGAGCTTGTTTATGGAAAAGTGTGTATTTCTGTATTTCAACATGATTTGGAGCTTGTTTTTGAAAAGTGCATATTTCTGTATTTCAACATGATTTGGAGCTTGTTTTTGAAAAGTGCTTATTTCTGTTTCTCAACACGATTTAGAGCTTGTTTTTGGATAAGTGTTTATTTCTGTATTCCAATGTTGCAACTTGCTGAAAACTGTCCACAGTGTTCCTATCATCCTGATTAAACAGTACTGAAATAAAATTAACTTACAGAGTGCATCAGTCATGATTTAGAGCTTGTTTATGGAAAAGTGTGTATTTCTGTATTTCAACATGATTTGGAGCTTGTTTTTGAAAAGTGCTTATTTCTGTATTTCAACATGATTTGGAGCTTGTTTTTGAAAAGTGTTTATTTCTGTTTTTCAACATGATTTAGAGCTTGTTTTTGGAAAAGTGTTTATTTCTGTATTCCAATGTTGCAACTTGCTGAAAACTGTCCACAGTGTTCCTATCATCCTGATTAAACAGTACTGAAATAAAATTAACTTACAGAGTGCATCAGTCATGATTTAGAGCTTGTTTATGGAAAAGTGTGTTTTTCTGTATTTCAACATGATTTGGAGCTTGTTTTTGAAAAGTGCATATTTCTGTATTTCAACATGATTTGGAGCTTTTTTTTGAAAAGTGCCTATTTCTGTTTTTCAACACGATTTAGAGCTTGTTTTTGGAAAAGTGTTTATTTCTGTATTTCAATGTTGCAACTTGCTGAAAACTGTCCACATTGTTCCTATCATCCTGATTAAACAGTACTGAAATAAAATTAACTTACAGAGTGCATCAGTCATGATTTAGAGCTTGTTTATGGAAAAGTGTGTATTTCTGTATTTCAACATGATTTGGAGCTTGTTTTTGAAAAGTGCTTATTTCTGTATTTCAACATGATTTGGAGCTTGTTTTTGAAAAGTGTTTATTTCTGTTTTTCAACATGATTTAGAGCTTGTTTTTGGAAAAGTGTCTATTTCTGTATTCCAATGTTGCAACTTGCTGAAAACTGTCCACAGTGTTCCTATCATCCTGATTAAACAGTACTGAAATAAAATTAACTTACAGAGTGCATCAGTCATGATTTAGAGCTTGTTTATGGAAAAGTGTATATTTCTGTATTTCAACATGATTTGGAACTTTTTTTTGAAAAGTCCCTATTTCTGGTTTTCAACATGATTTAGAGCTTGTCTTTGGAAAAGTGTTTATTTCTGTATTCCAATGTTGCAACTTGCTGAAAACTGTCCACAGTGTTCCTATCATCCTGATTAAACAGTACTGAAATAAAATTAACTTACAGAGTGCATCAGTCATGATTTAGAGCTTGTTTATGGAAAAGTGTATATTTCTGTATTTCAACATGATTTGGAACTTTTTTTTGAAAAGTGCCTATTTCTGGTTTTCAACATGATTTAGAGCTTGTTTTTGAAAAGTGCTTATTTCTGTATTTCAACATGATTTGGAGCTTGTTTTTGAAAAGTGTTTATTTCTGTTTTTCAACATGATTTAGAGCTTGTTTTTGGAAAAGTGTTTATTTCTGTATTCCAATGTTGCAACTTGCTGAAAACTGTCCACAGTGTTCCTATCATCCTGATTAAACAGTACTGAAATAAAATTAACTTACAGAGTGCATCAGTCATGATTTAGAGCTTGTTTATGGAAAAGTGTGTATTTCTGTATTTCAACATGATTTGGAGCTTGTTTTTGAAAAGTGCTTATTTCTGTATTTCAACATGATTTGGAGCTTGTTTTTGAAAAGTGTTTATTTCTGTTTTTCAACATGATTTAGAGCTTGTTTTTGGAAAAGTGTTTATTTCTGTATTCCAATGTTGCAACTTGCTGAAAACTGTCCACAGTGTTCCTATCATCCTGATTAAACAGTACTGAAATAAAATTAACTTACAGAGTGCATCAGTCATGATTTAGAGCTTGTTTATGGAAAAGTGTGTATTTCTGTATTTCAACATGATTTGGAGCTTGTTTTTGAAAAGTGCATATTTCTGTATTTCAACATGATTTGGAGCTTTTTTTTGAAAATTGCCTATTTCTGTTTTTCAACACGATTTAGAGCTTGTTTTTGGAAAAGTGTTTATTTCTGTATTTCAATGTTGCAACTTGCTGAAAACTGTCCACATTGTTCCTATCATCCTGATTAAACAGTACTGAAATAAAATTAACTTACAGAGTGCATCAGTCATGATTTAGAGCTTGTTTATGGAAAAGTGTGTATTTCTGTATTTCAACATGATTTGGAGCTTGTTTTTGAAAAGTGCATATTTCTGTATTTCAACATGATTTGGAGCTTGTTTTTGAAAAGTGCTTATTTCTGTTTCTCAACACGATTTAGAGCTTGTTTTTGGATAAGTGTTTATTTCTGTATTCCAATGTTGCAACTTGCTGAAAACTGTCCACAGTGTTCCTATCATCCTGATTAAACAGTACTGAAATAAAATTAACTTACAGAGTGCATCAGTCATGATTTAGAGCTTGTTTATGGAAAAGTGTATATTTCTGTATTTCAACATGATTTGGAGCTTGTTTTTGAAAAGTGCATATTTCTGTATTTCAACATGATTTGGAGCTTTTTTTTGAAAATTGCCTATTTCTGTTTTTCAACACGATTTAGAGCTTGTTTTTGGAAAAGTGTTTATTTCTGTATTTCAATGTTGCAACTTGCTGAAAACTGTCCACATTGTTCCTATCATCCTGATTAAACAGTACTGAAATAAAATTAACTTACAGAGTGCATAAGTCATGATTTAGAGCTTGTTTATGGAAAAGTGTGTATTTCTGTATTTCAACATGATTTGGAGCTTGTTTTTGAAAAGTGCATATTTCTGTATTTCAACATGATTTGGAGCTTGTTTTTGAAAAGTGCTTATTTCTGTTTTTCAACATGATTTAGAGCTTGTTTTTGGAAAAGTGTTTATTTCTGTATTCCAATGTTGCAACTTGCTGAAAACTGTCCACAGTGTTCCTATCATCCTGATTAAACAGTACTGAAATAAAATTAACTTACAGAGTGCATCAGTCATGATTTAGAGCTTGTTTATGGAAAAGTGTGTTTTTCTGTATTTCAACATGATTTGGAGCTTGTTTTTGAAAAGTGCATATTTCTGTATTTCAACATGATTTGGAGCTTTTTTTTGAAAAGTGCCTATTTCTGTTTTTCAACACGATTTAGAGCTTGTTTTTGGAAAAGTGTTTATTTCTGTATTTCAATGTTGCAACTTGCTGAAAACTGTCCACATTGTTCCTATCATCCTGATTAAACAGTACTGAAATAAAATTAACTTACAGAGTGCATCAGTCATGATTTAGAGCTTGTTTATGGAAAAGTGTGTATTTCTGTATTTCAACATGATTTGGAGCTTGTTTTTGAAAAGTGCATATTTCTGTATTTCAACATGATTTGGAGCTTGTTTTTGAAAAGTGCTTATTTCTGTTTCTCAACACGATTTAGAGCTTGTTTTTGGATAAGTGTTTATTTCTGTATTCCAATGTTGCAACTTGCTGAAAACTGTCCACAGTGTTCCTATCATCCTGATTAAACAGTACTGAAATAAAATTAACTTACAGAGTGCATCAGTCATGATTTAGAGCTTGTTTATGGAAAAGTGTATATTTCTGTATTTCAACATGATTTGGAACTTTTTTTTGAAAAGTGCCTATTTCTGGTTTTCAACATGATTTAGAGCTTGTTTTTGGAAAAGTGTTTATTTCTGTATTCCAATGGTTGCAACTTGCTGAAAACTGTCCACAGTGTTCCTATCATCCTGATTAAACAGTACTGAAATAAAATTAACTTACAGAGTGCATCAGTCATGATTTAGAGCTTGTTTATGGAAAAGTGTATATTTCTGTATTTCAACATGATTTGGAACTTTTTTTTGAAAAGTGCCTATTTCTGGTTTTCAACATGATTTAGAGCTTGTTTTTGAAAAGTGCTTATTTCTGTATTTCAACATGATTTGGAGCTTGTTTTTGAAAAGTGTTTATTTCTGTTTTTCAACATGATTTAGAGCTTGTTTTTGGAAAAGTGTTTATTTCTGTATTCCAATGTTGCAACTTGCTGAAAACTGTCCACAGTGTTCCTATCATCCTGATTAAACAGTACTGAAATAAAATTAACTTACAGAGTGCATCAGTCATGATTTAGAGCTTGTTTATGGAAAAGTGTGTATTTCTGTATTTCAACATGATTTGGAGCTTGTTTTTGAAAAGTGCTTATTTCTGTATTTCAACATGATTTGGAGCTGGTTTTTGAAAAGTGTTTATTTCTGTTTTTCAACATGATTTAGAGCTTGTTTTTGGAAAAGTGTTTATTTCTGTATTCCAATGTTGCAACTTGCTGAAAACTGTCCACAGTGTTCCTATCATCCTGATTAAACAGTACTGAAATAAAATTAACTTACAGAGTGCATCAGTCATGATTTAGAGCTTGTTTATGGAAAAGTGTGTATTTCTGTATTTCAACATGATTTGGAGCTTGTTTTTGAAAAGTGCATATTTCTGTATTTCAACATGATTTGGAGCTTTTTTTTGAAAATTGCCTATTTCTGTTTTTCAACACGATTTAGAGCTTGTTTTTGGAAAAGTGTTTATTTCTGTATTTCAATGTTGCAACTTGCTGAAAACTGTCCACATTGTTCCTATCATCCTGATTAAACAGTACTGAAATAAAATTAACTTACAGAGTGCATAAGTCATGATTTAGAGCTTGTTTATGGAAAAGTGTGTATTTCTGTATTTCAACATGATTTGGAGCTTGTTTTTGAAAAGTGCATATTTCTGTATTTCAACATGATTTGGAGCTTGTTTTTGAAAAGTGCTTATTTCTGTTTCTCAACACGATTTAGAGCTTGTTTTTGGATAAGTGTTTATTTCTGTATTCCAATGTTGCAACTTGCTGAAAACTGTCCACAGTGTTCCTATCATCCTGATTAAACAGTACTGAAATAAAATTAACTTACAGAGTGCATCAGTCATGATTTAGAGCTTGTTTATGGAAAAGTGTGTATTTCTGTATTTCAACATGATTTGGAGCTTGTTTTTGAAAAGTGCTTATTTCTGTATTTCAACATGATTTGGAGCTTGTTTTTGAAAAGTGTTTATTTCTGTTTTTCAACATGATTTAGAGCTTGTTTTTGGAAAAGTGTTTATTTCTGTATTCCAATGTTGCAACTTGCTGAAAACTGTCCACAGTGTTCCTATCATCCTGATTAAACAGTACTGAAATAAAATTAACTTACAGAGTGCATCAGTCATGATTTAGAGCTTGTTTATGGAAAAGTGTGTTTTTCTGTATTTCAACATGATTTGGAGCTTGTTTTTGAAAAGTGCATATTTCTGTATTTCAACATGATTTGGAGCTTTTTTTTGAAAAGTGCCTATTTCTGTTTTTCAACACGATTTAGAGCTTGTTTTTGGAAAAGTGTTTATTTCTGTATTTCAATGTTGCAACTTGCTGAAAACTGTCCACATTGTTCCTATCATCCTGATTAAACAGTACTGAAATAAAATTAACTTACAGAGTGCATCAGTCATGATTTAGAGCTTGTTTATGGAAAAGTGTGTATTTCTGTATTTCAACATGATTTGGAGCTTGTTTTTGAAAAGTGCTTATTTCTGTATTTCAACATGATTTGGAGCTTGTTTTTGAAAAGTGCATATTTCTGTATTTCAACATGATTTGGAGCTTTTTTTTGAAAAGTGCCTATTTCTGTTTTTCAACACGATTTAGAGCTTGTTTTTGGAAAAGTGTTTATTTCTGTATTTCAATGTTGCAACTTGCTGAAAACTGTCCACATTGTTCCTATCATCCTGATTAAACAGTACTGAAATAAAATTAACTTACAGAGTGCATCAGTCATGATTTAGAGCTTGTTTATGGAAAAGTGTGTATTTCTGTATTTCAACATGATTTGGAGCTTGTTTTTGAAAAGTGCATATTTCTGTATTTCAACATGATTTGGAGCTTGTTTTTGAAAAGTGCCTATTTCTGTTTCTCAACACGATTTAGAGCTTGTTTTTGGATAAGTGTTTATTTCTGTATTCCAATGTTGCAACTTGCTGAAAACTGTCCACAGTGTTCCTATAATCCTGATTAAACAGTACTGAAATAAAATTAACTTACAGAGTGCATCAGTCATGATTTAGAGCTTGTTTATGGAAAAGTGTATATTTCTGTATTTCAACATGATTTGGAGCTTTTTTTTGAAAAGTGCCTATTTCTGGTTTTCAACATGATTTAGAGCTTGTTTTTGGAAAAGTGTTTATTTCTGTATTCCAATGTTGCAACTTGCTGAAAACTGTCCACATTGTTCCTATCATCCTGATTAAACAGTACTGAAATAAAATTAACTTACAGAGTGCATCAGTCATGATTTAGAGTTTGTTTATGTAAAAGTGTGTATTTCTGTATTTCAACATGATTTGGAGCTTTTTTTTGAAAAGTGCCTATTTCTGTTTTTCAACACGATTTAGAGCTTGTTTTTGGAAAAGTGTTTATTTCTGTATTTCAATGTTGCAACTTGCTGAAAACTGTCCACATTGTTCCTATCATCCTGATTAAACAGTACTGAAATAAAATTAACTTACAGAGTGCATCAGTCATGATTTAGAGTTTGTTTATGGAAAAGTGTGTATTTCTGTATTTCAACATGATTTGGAGCTTGTTTTTGAAAAGTGCATATTTCTGTATTTCAACATGATTTGGAGCTTGTTTTTGAAAAGTGCTTATTTCTGTTTCTCAACACGATTTAGAGCTTGTTTTTGGATAAGTGTTTATTTCTGTATTCCAATGTTGCAACTTGCTGAAAACTGTCCACAGTGTTCCTATCATCCTGATTAAACAGTACTGAAATAAAATTAACTTACAGAGTGCATCAGTCATGATTTAGAGCTTGTTTATGGAAAAGTGTATATTTCTGTATTTCAACATGATTTGGAACTTTTTTTTGAAAAGTGCCTATTTCTGGTTTTCAACATGATTTAGAGCTTGTTTTTGGAAAAGTGTTTATTTCTGTATTCCAATGTTGCAACTTGCTGAAAACTGTCCACAGTGTTCCTATCATCCTGATTAAACAGTACTGAAATAAAATTAACTTACAGAGTGCATCAGTCATGATTTAGAGCTTGTTTATGGAAAAGTGTATATTTCTGTATTTCAACATGATTTGGAACTTTTTTTTGAAAAGTGCCTATTTCTGGTTTTCAACATGATTTAGAGCTTGTTTTTGAAAAGTGCTTATTTCTGTATTTCAACATGATTTGGAGCTTGTTTTTGAAAAGTGTTTATTTCTGTTTTTCAACATGATTTAGAGCTTGTTTTTGGAAAAGTGTTTATTTCTGTATTCCAATGTTGCAACTTGCTGAAAACTGTCCACAGTGTTCCTATCATCCTGATTAAACAGTACTGAAATAAAATTAACTTACAGAGTGCATCAGTCATGATTTAGAGCTTGTTTATGGAAAAGTGTGTATTTCTGTATTTCAACATGATTTGGAGCTTGTTTTTGAAAAGTGCTTATTTCTGTATTTCAACATGATTTGGAGCTTGTTTTTGAAAAGTGTTTATTTCTGTTTTTCAACATGATTTAGAGCTTGTTTTTGGAAAAGTGTTTATTTCTGTATTCCAATGTTGCAACTTGCTGAAAACTGTCCACAGTGTTCCTATCATCCTGATTAAACAGTACTGAAATAAAATTAACTTACAGAGTGCATCAGTCATGATTTAGAGCTTGTTTATGGAAAAGTGTGTATTTCTGTATTTCAACATGATTTGGAGCTTGTTTTTGAAAAGTGCATATTTCTGTATTTCAACATGATTTGGAGCTTTTTTTTGAAAATTGCCTATTTCTGTTTTTCAACACGATTTAGAGCTTGTTTTTGGAAAAGTGTTTATTTCTGTATTTCAATGTTGCAACTTGCTGAAAACTGTCCACATTGTTCCTATCATCCTGATTAAACAGTACTGAAATAAAATTAACTTACAGAGTGCATAAGTCATGATTTAGAGCTTGTTTATGGAAAAGTGTGTATTTCTGTATTTCAACATGATTTGGAGCTTGTTTTTGAAAAGTGCATATTTCTGTATTTCAACATGATTTGGAGCTTGTTTTTGAAAAGTGCTTATTTCTGTTTCTCAACACGATTTAGAGCTTGTTTTTGGATAAGTGTTTATTTCTGTATTCCAATGTTGCAACTTGCTGAAAACTGTCCACAGTGTTCCTATCATCCTGATTAAACAGTACTGAAATAAAATTAACTTACAGAGTGCATCAGTCATGATTTAGAGCTTGTTTATGGAAAAGTGTGTATTTCTGTATTTCAACATGATTTGGAACTTTTTTTTGAAAAGTGCCTATTTCTGGTTTTCAACATGATTTAGAGCTTGTTTTTGGAAAAGTGTTTATTTCTGTATTCCAATGTTGCAACTTGCTGAAAACTGTCCACAGTGTTCCTATCATCCTGATTAAACAGTACTGAAATAAAATTAACTTACAGAGTGCATCAGTCATGATTTAGAGCTTGTTTATGGAAAAGTGTATATTTCTGTATTTCAACATGATTTGGAACTTTTTTTTGAAAAGTGCCTATTTCTGGTTTTCAACATGATTTAGAGCTTGTTTTTGAAAAGTGCTTATTTCTGTATTTCAACATGATTTGGAGCTTGTTTTTGAAAAGTGTTTATTTCTGTTTTTCAACATGATTTAGAGCTTGTTTTTGGAAAAGTGTTTATTTCTGTATTCCAATGTTGCAACTTGCTGAAAACTGTCCACAGTGTTCCTATCATCCTGATTAAACAGTACTGAAATAAAATTAACTTACAGAGTGCATCAGTCATGATTTAGAGCTTGTTTATGGAAAAGTGTGTATTTCTGTATTTCAACATGATTTGGAGCTTGTTTTTGAAAAGTGCTTATTTCTGTATTTCAACATGATTTGGAGCTTGTTTTTGAAAAGTGTTTATTTCTGTTTTTCAACATGATTTAGAGCTTGTTTTTGGAAAAGTGTTTATTTCTGTATTCCAATGTTGCAACTTGCTGAAAACTGTCCACAGTGTTCCTATCATCCTGATTAAACAGTACTGAAATAAAATTAACTTACAGAGTGCATCAGTCATGATTTAGAGCTTGTTTATGGAAAAGTGTGTATTTCTGTATTTCAACATGATTTGGAGCTTGTTTTTGAAAAGTGCATATTTCTGTATTTCAACATGATTTGGAGCTTTTTTTTGAAAATTGCCTATTTCTGTTTTTCAACACGATTTAGAGCTTGTTTTTGGAAAAGTGTTTATTTCTGTATTTCAATGTTGCAACTTGCTGAAAACTGTCCACATTGTTCCTATCATCCTGATTAAACAGTACTGAAATAAAATTAACTTACAGAGTGCATAAGTCATGATTTAGAGCTTGTTTATGGAAAAGTGTGTATTTCTGTATTTCAACATGATTTGGAGCTTGTTTTTGAAAAGTGCATATTTCTGTATTTCAACATGATTTGGAGCTTGTTTTTGAAAAGTGCTTATTTCTGTTTCTCAACACGATTTAGAGCTTGTTTTTGGATAAGTGTTTATTTCTGTATTCCAATGTTGCAACTTGCTGAAAACTGTCCACAGTGTTCCTATCATCCTGATTAAACAGTACTGAAATAAAATTAACTTACAGAGTGCATCAGTCATGATTTAGAGCTTGTTTATGGAAAAGTGTGTATTTCTGTATTTCAACATGATTTGGAGCTTGTTTTTGAAAAGTGCTTATTTCTGTATTTCAACATGATTTGGAGCTTGTTTTTGAAAAGTGTTTATTTCTGTTTTTCAACATGATTTAGAGCTTGTTTTTGGAAAAGTGTTTATTTCTGTATTCCAATGTTGCAACTTGCTGAAAACTGTCCACAGTGTTCCTATCATCCTGATTAAACAGTACTGAAATAAAATTAACTTACAGAGTGCATCAGTCATGATTTAGAGCTTGTTTATGGAAAAGTGTGTATTTCTGTATTTCAACATGATTTGGAGCTTGTTTTTGAAAAGTGCATATTTCTGTATTTCAACATGATTTGGAGCTTTTTTTTGAAAAGTGCCTATTTCTGTTTTTCAACACGATTTAGAGCTTGTTTTTGGAAAAGTGTTTATTTCTGTATTTCAATGTTGCAACTTGCTGAAAACTATCCACATTGTTCCTATCATCCTGATTAAACAGTACTGAAATAAAATTAACTTACAGAGTGCATCAGTCATGATTTAGAGCTTGTTTATGGAAAAGTGTATATTTCTGTATTTCAACATGATTTGGAACTTTTTTTTGAAAAGTCCCTATTTCTGGTTTTCAACATGATTTAGAGCTTGTCTTTGGAAAAGTGTTTATTTCTGTATTCCAATGTTGCAACTTGCTGAAAACTGTCCACAGTGTTCCTATCATCCTGATTAAACAGTACTGAAATAAAATTAACTTACAGAGTGCATCAGTCATGATTTAGAGCTTGTTTATGGAAAAGTGTATATTTCTGTATTTCAACATGATTTGGAACTTTTTTTTGAAAAGTGCCTATTTCTGGTTTTCAACATGATTTAGAGCTTGTTTTTGAAAAGTGCTTATTTCTGTATTTCAACATGATTTGGAGCTTGTTTTTGAAAAGTGTTTATTTCTGTTTTTCAACATGATTTAGAGCTTGTTTTTGGAAAAGTGTTTATTTCTGTATTCCAATGTTGCAACTTGCTGAAAACTGTCCACAGTGTTCCTATCATCCTGATTAAACAGTACTGAAATAAAATTAACTTACAGAGTGCATCAGTCATGATTTAGAGCTTGTTTATGGAAAAGTGTGTATTTCTGTATTTCAACATGATTTGGAGCTTGTTTTTGAAAAGTGCTTATTTCTGTATTTCAACATGATTTGGAGCTTGTTTTTGAAAAGTGTTTATTTCTGTTTTTCAACATGATTTAGAGCTTGTTTTTGGAAAAGTGTTTATTTCTGTATTCCAATGTTGCAACTTGCTGAAAACTGTCCACAGTGTTCCTATCATCCTGATTAAACAGTACTGAAATAAAATTAACTTACAGAGTGCATCAGTCATGATTTAGAGCTTGTTTATGGAAAAGTGTGTATTTCTGTATTTCAACATGATTTGGAGCTTGTTTTTGAAAAGTGCATATTTCTGTATTTCAACATGATTTGGAGCTTTTTTTTGAAAATTGCCTATTTCTGTTTTTCAACACGATTTAGAGCTTGTTTTTGGAAAAGTGTTTATTTCTGTATTTCAATGTTGCAACTTGCTGAAAACTGTCCACATTGTTCCTATCATCCTGATTAAACAGTACTGAAATAAAATTAACTTACAGAGTGCATCAGTCATGATTTAGAGCTTGTTTATGGAAAAGTGTGTATTTCTGTATTTCAACATGATTTGGAGCTTGTTTTTGAAAAGTGCATATTTCTGTATTTCAACATGATTTGGAGCTTGTTTTTGAAAAGTGCTTATTTCTGTTTCTCAACACGATTTAGAGCTTGTTTTTGGATAAGTGTTTATTTCTGTATTCCAATGTTGCAACTTGCTGAAAACTGTCCACAGTGTTCCTATCATCCTGATTAAACAGTACTGAAATAAAATTAACTTACAGAGTGCATCAGTCATGATTTAGAGCTTGTTTATGGAAAAGTGTATATTTCTGTATTTCAACATGATTTGGAGCTTGTTTTTGAAAAGTGCATATTTCTGTATTTCAACATGATTTGGAGCTTTTTTTTGAAAATTGCCTATTTCTGTTTTTCAACACGATTTAGAGCTTGTTTTTGGAAAAGTGTTTATTTCTGTATTTCAATGTTGCAACTTGCTGAAAACTGTCCACATTGTTCCTATCATCCTGATTAAACAGTACTGAAATAAAATTAACTTACAGAGTGCATAAGTCATGATTTAGAGCTTGTTTATGGAAAAGTGTGTATTTCTGTATTTCAACATGATTTGGAGCTTGTTTTTGAAAAGTGCATATTTCTGTATTTCAACATGATTTGGAGCTTGTTTTTGAAAAGTGCTTATTTCTGTTTTTCAACATGATTTAGAGCTTGTTTTTGGAAAAGTGTTTATTTCTGTATTCCAATGTTGCAACTTGCTGAAAACTGTCCACAGTGTTCCTATCATCCTGATTAAACAGTACTGAAATAAAATTAACTTACAGAGTGCATCAGTCATGATTTAGAGCTTGTTTATGGAAAAGTGTGTTTTTCTGTATTTCAACATGATTTGGAGCTTGTTTTTGAAAAGTGCATATTTCTGTATTTCAACATGATTTGGAGCTTTTTTTTGAAAAGTGCCTATTTCTGTTTTTCAACACGATTTAGAGCTTGTTTTTGGAAAAGTGTTTATTTCTGTATTTCAATGTTGCAACTTGCTGAAAACTGTCCACATTGTTCCTATCATCCTGATTAAACAGTACTGAAATAAAATTAACTTACAGAGTGCATCAGTCATGATTTAGAGCTTGTTTATGGAAAAGTGTGTATTTCTGTATTTCAACATGATTTGGAGCTTGTTTTTGAAAAGTGCATATTTCTGTATTTCAACATGATTTGGAGCTTGTTTTTGAAAAGTGCTTATTTCTGTTTCTCAACACGATTTAGAGCTTGTTTTTGGATAAGTGTTTATTTCTGTATTCCAATGTTGCAACTTGCTGAAAACTGTCCACAGTGTTCCTATCATCCTGATTAAACAGTACTGAAATAAAATTAACTTACAGAGTGCATCAGTCATGATTTAGAGCTTGTTTATGGAAAAGTGTATATTTCTGTATTTCAACATGATTTGGAACTTTTTTTTGAAAAGTGCCTATTTCTGGTTTTCAACATGATTTAGAGCTTGTTTTTGGAAAAGTGTTTATTTCTGTATTCCAATGGTTGCAACTTGCTGAAAACTGTCCACAGTGTTCCTATCATCCTGATTAAACAGTACTGAAATAAAATTAACTTACAGAGTGCATCAGTCATGATTTAGAGCTTGTTTATGGAAAAGTGTATATTTCTGTATTTCAACATGATTTGGAACTTTTTTTTGAAAAGTGCCTATTTCTGGTTTTCAACATGATTTAGAGCTTGTTTTTGAAAAGTGCTTATTTCTGTATTTCAACATGATTTGGAGCTTGTTTTTGAAAAGTGTTTATTTCTGTTTTTCAACATGATTTAGAGCTTGTTTTTGGAAAAGTGTTTATTTCTGTATTCCAATGTTGCAACTTGCTGAAAACTGTCCACAGTGTTCCTATCATCCTGATTAAACAGTACTGAAATAAAATTAACTTACAGAGTGCATCAGTCATGATTTAGAGCTTGTTTATGGAAAAGTGTGTATTTCTGTATTTCAACATGATTTGGAGCTTGTTTTTGAAAAGTGCTTATTTCTGTATTTCAACATGATTTGGAGCTTGTTTTTGAAAAGTGTTTATTTCTGTTTTTCAACATGATTTAGAGCTTGTTTTTGGAAAAGTGTTTATTTCTGTATTCCAATGTTGCAACTTGCTGAAAACTGTCCACAGTGTTCCTATCATCCTGATTAAACAGTACTGAAATAAAATTAACCTACAGAGTGCATCAGTCATGATTTAGAGCTTGTTTATGGAAAAGTGTGTTTTTCTGTATTTCAACATGATTTGGAGCTTGTTTTTGAAAAGTGCATATTTCTGTATTTCAACATGATTTGGAGCTTTTTTTTGAAAAGTGCCTATTTCTGTTTTTCAACACGATTTAGAGCTTGTTTTTGGAAAAGTGTTTATTTCTGTATTTCAATGTTGCAACTTGCTGAAAACTATCCACATTGTTCCTATCATCCTGATTAAACAGTACTGAAATAAAATTAACTTACAGAGTGCATCAGTCATGATTTAGAGCTTGTTTATGGAAAAGTGTGTATTTCTGTATTTCAACATGATTTGGAGCTTGTTTTTGAAAAGTGCTTATTTCTGTATTTCAACATGATTTGGAGCTTGTTTTTGAAAAGTGTTTATTTCTGTTTTTCAACATGATTTAGAGCTTGTTTTTGGAAAAGTGTCTATTTCTGTATTCCAATGTTGCAACTTGCTGAAAACTGTCCACAGTGTTCCTATCATCCTGATTAAACAGTACTGAAATAAAATTAACTTACAGAGTGCATCAGTCATGATTTAGAGCTTGTTTATGGAAAAGTGTATATTTCTGTATTTCAACATGATTTGGAACTTTTTTTTGAAAAGTCCCTATTTCTGGTTTTCAACATGATTTAGAGCTTGTCTTTGGAAAAGTGTTTATTTCTGTATTCCAATGTTGCAACTTGCTGAAAACTGTCCACAGTGTTCCTATCATCCTGATTAAACAGTACTGAAATAAAATTAACTTACAGAGTGCATCAGTCATGATTTAGAGCTTGTTTATGGAAAAGTGTATATTTCTGTATTTCAACATGATTTGGAACTTTTTTTTGAAAAGTGCCTATTTCTGGTTTTCAACATGATTTAGAGCTTGTTTTTGAAAAGTGCTTATTTCTGTATTTCAACATGATTTGGAGCTTGTTTTTGAAAAGTGTTTATTTCTGTTTTTCAACATGATTTAGAGCTTGTTTTTGGAAAAGTGTTTATTTCTGTATTCCAATGTTGCAACTTGCTGAAAACTGTCCACAGTGTTCCTATCATCCTGATTAAACAGTACTGAAATAAAATTAACTTACAGAGTGCATCAGTCATGATTTAGAGCTTGTTTATGGAAAAGTGTGTATTTCTGTATTTCAACATGATTTGGAGCTTGTTTTTGAAAAGTGCTTATTTCTGTATTTCAACATGATTTGGAGCTTGTTTTTGAAAAGTGTTTATTTCTGTTTTTCAACATGATTTAGAGCTTGTTTTTGGAAAAGTGTTTATTTCTGTATTCCAATGTTGCAACTTGCTGAAAACTGTCCACAGTGTTCCTATCATCCTGATTAAACAGTACTGAAATAAAATTAACTTACAGAGTGCATCAGTCATGATTTAGAGCTTGTTTATGGAAAAGTGTGTATTTCTGTATTTCAACATGATTTGGAGCTTGTTTTTGAAAAGTGCATATTTCTGTATTTCAACATGATTTGGAGCTTTTTTTTGAAAATTGCCTATTTCTGTTTTTCAACACGATTTAGAGCTTGTTTTTGGAAAAGTGTTTATTTCTGTATTTCAATGTTGCAACTTGCTGAAAACTGTCCACATTGTTCCTATCATCCTGATTAAACAGTACTGAAATAAAATTAACTTACAGAGTGCATCAGTCATGATTTAGAGCTTGTTTATGGAAAAGTGTGTATTTCTGTATTTCAACATGATTTGGAGCTTGTTTTTGAAAAGTGCATATTTCTGTATTTCAACATGATTTGGAGCTTGTTTTTGAAAAGTGCTTATTTCTGTTTCTCAACACGATTTAGAGCTTGTTTTTGGATAAGTGTTTATTTCTGTATTCCAATGTTGCAACTTGCTGAAAACTGTCCACAGTGTTCCTATCATCCTGATTAAACAGTACTGAAATAAAATTAACTTACAGAGTGCATCAGTCATGATTTAGAGCTTGTTTATGGAAAAGTGTATATTTCTGTATTTCAACATGATTTGGAGCTTGTTTTTGAAAAGTGCATATTTCTGTATTTCAACATGATTTGGAGCTTTTTTTTGAAAATTGCCTATTTCTGTTTTTCAACACGATTTAGAGCTTGTTTTTGGAAAAGTGTTTATTTCTGTATTTCAATGTTGCAACTTGCTGAAAACTGTCCACATTGTTCCTATCATCCTGATTAAACAGTACTGAAATAAAATTAACTTACAGAGTGCATAAGTCATGATTTAGAGCTTGTTTATGGAAAAGTGTGTATTTCTGTATTTCAACATGATTTGGAGCTTGTTTTTGAAAAGTGCATATTTCTGTATTTCAACATGATTTGGAGCTTGTTTTTGAAAAGTGCTTATTTCTGTTTTTCAACATGATTTAGAGCTTGTTTTTGGAAAAGTGTTTATTTCTGTATTCCAATGTTGCAACTTGCTGAAAACTGTCCACAGTGTTCCTATCATCCTGATTAAACAGTACTGAAATAAAATTAACTTACAGAGTGCATCAGTCATGATTTAGAGCTTGTTTATGGAAAAGTGTGTTTTTCTGTATTTCAACATGATTTGGAGCTTGTTTTTGAAAAGTGCATATTTCTGTATTTCAACATGATTTGGAGCTTTTTTTTGAAAAGTGCCTATTTCTGTTTTTCAACACGATTTAGAGCTTGTTTTTGGAAAAGTGTTTATTTCTGTATTTCAATGTTGCAACTTGCTGAAAACTGTCCACATTGTTCCTATCATCCTGATTAAACAGTACTGAAATAAAATTAACTTACAGAGTGCATCAGTCATGATTTAGAGCTTGTTTATGGAAAAGTGTGTATTTCTGTATTTCAACATGATTTGGAGCTTGTTTTTGAAAAGTGCATATTTCTGTATTTCAACATGATTTGGAGCTTGTTTTTGAAAAGTGCTTATTTCTGTTTCTCAACACGATTTAGAGCTTGTTTTTGGATAAGTGTTTATTTCTGTATTCCAATGTTGCAACTTGCTGAAAACTGTCCACAGTGTTCCTATCATCCTGATTAAACAGTACTGAAATAAAATTAACTTACAGAGTGCATCAGTCATGATTTAGAGCTTGTTTATGGAAAAGTGTATATTTCTGTATTTCAACATGATTTGGAACTTTTTTTTGAAAAGTGCCTATTTCTGGTTTTCAACATGATTTAGAGCTTGTTTTTGGAAAAGTGTTTATTTCTGTATTCCAATGGTTGCAACTTGCTGAAAACTGTCTACAGTGTTCCTATCATCCTGATTAAACAGTACTGAAATAAAATTAACTTACAGAGTGCATCAGTCATGATTTAGAGCTTGTTTATGGAAAAGTGTATATTTCTGTATTTCAACATGATTTGGAACTTTTTTTTGAAAAGTGCCTATTTCTGGTTTTCAACATGATTTAGAGCTTGTTTTTGAAAAGTGCTTATTTCTGTATTTCAACATGATTTGGAGCTTGTTTTTGAAAAGTGTTTATTTCTGTTTTTCAACATGATTTAGAGCTTGTTTTTGGAAAAGTGTTTATTTCTGTATTCCAATGTTGCAACTTGCTGAAAACTGTCCACAGTGTTCCTATCATCCTGATTAAACAGTACTGAAATAAAATTAACTTACAGAGTGCATCAGTCATGATTTAGAGCTTGTTTATGGAAAAGTGTGTATTACTGTATTTCAACATGATTTGGAGCTTGTTTTTGAAAAGTGCTTATTTCTGTATTTCAACATGATTTGGAGCTGGTTTTTGAAAAGTGTTTATTTCTGTTTTTCAACATGATTTAGAGCTTGTTTTTGGAAAAGTGTTTATTTCTGTATTCCAATGTTGCAACTTGCTGAAAACTGTCCACAGTGTTCCTATCATCCTGATTAAACAGTACTGAAATAAAATTAACTTACAGAGTGCATCAGTCATGATTTAGAGCTTGTTTATGGAAAAGTGTGTATTTCTGTATTTCAACATGATTTGGAGCTTGTTTTTGAAAAGTGCATATTTCTGTATTTCAACATGATTTGGAGCTTTTTTTTGAAAATTGCCTATTTCTGTTTTTCAACACGATTTAGAGCTTGTTTTTGGAAAAGTGTTTATTTCTGTATTTCAATGTTGCAACTTGCTGAAAACTGTCCACATTGTTCCTATCATCCTGATTAAACAGTACTGAAATAAAATTAACTTACAGAGTGCATAAGTCATGATTTAGAGCTTGTTTATGGAAAAGTGTGTATTTCTGTATTTCAACATGATTTGGAGCTTGTTTTTGAAAAGTGCTTATTTCTGTATTTCAACATGATTTGGAGCTTGTTTTTGAAAAGTGTTTATTTCTGTTTTTCAACATGATTTAGAGCTTGTTTTTGGAAAAGTGTTTATTTCTGTATTCCAATGTTGCAACTTGCTGAAAACTGTCCACAGTGTTCCTATCATCCTGATTAAACAGTACTGAAATAAAATTAACTTACAGAGTGCATCAGTCATGATTTAGAGTTTGTTTATGGAAAAGTGTGTATTTCTGTATTTCAACATGATTTGGAGCTTGTTTTTGAAAAGTGCATATTTCTGTATTTCAACATGATTTGGAGCTTGTTTTTGAAAAGTGCTTATTTCTGTTTCTCAACACGATTTAGAGCTTGTTTTTGGATAAGTGTTTATTTCTGTATTCCAATGTTGCAACTTGCTGAAAACTGTCCACAGTGTTCCTATCATCCTGATTAAACAGTACTGAAATAAAATTAACTTACAGAGTGCATCAGTCATGATTTAGAGCTTGTTTATGGAAAAGTGTGTATTTCTGTATTTCAACATGATTTGGAGCTTGTTTTGAAAAGTGCTTATTTCTGTATTTCAACATGATTTGGAGCTTGTTTTTGAAAAGTGCTTATTTCTGTATTTCAACATGATTTGGAGCTTGTTTTTGAAAAGTATTTATTTCTGTTTTTCAACATGATTTAGAGCTTGTTTTTGGAAAAGTGTTTATTTCTGTATTCCAATGTTGCAACTTGCTGAAAACTGTCCACAGTGTTCCTATCATCCTGATTAAACAGTACTGAAATAAAATTAACTTACAGAGTGCATCAGTCATGATTTAGAGCTTGTTTATGGAAAAGTGTGTATTTCTGTATTTCAACATGATTTGGAGCTTGTTTTTGAAAAGTGCTTATTTCTGTATTTCAACATGATTTGGAGCTTGTTTTTGAAAAGTGTTTATTTCTGTATTTCAACATGATTTAGAGCTTGTTTTTGGAAAAGTGTTTATTTCTGTATTCCAATGTTGCAACTTGCTGAAAACTGTCCACAGTGTTCCTATCATCCTGATTAAACAGTACTGAAATAAAATTAACTTACAGAGTGCATCAGTCATGATTTAGAGCTTGTTTATGGAAAAGTGTGTATTTCTGTATTTCAACATGATTTGGAGCTTTTTTTTGAAAAGTGCCTATTTCTGGTTTTCAACATGATTTAGAGCTTGTTTTTGGAAAAGTGTTTATTTCTGTATTCCAATGTTGCAACTTGCTGAAAACTGTCCACAGTGTTCCTATCATCCTGATTAAACAGTACTGAAATAAAATTAACTTACAGAGTGCATCAGTCATGATTTAGAGCTTGTTTATGGAAAAGTGTGTATTTCTGTATTTCAACATGATTTGGAGCTTGTTTTTGAAAAGTGCATATTTCTGGTTTTCAACATGATTTAGAGCTTGTTTTTGGAAAAGTGTTTATTTCTGTATTCCAATGTTGCAACTTGCTGAAAACTGTCCACAGTGTTCCTATCATCCTGATTAAACAGTACTGAAATAAAATTAACTTACAGAGTGCATCAGTCATGATTTAGAGCTTGTTTATGGAAAAGTGTGTATTTCTGTATTTCAACATGATTTGGAGCTTGTTTTTGAAAAGTGCTTATTTCTGTTTTTCAACATGATTTGGAGCGTGTTTTTGAAAAGTGTTTATTTCTGTTTTTCAACATGATTTAGAGCTTGTTTTTGGAAAAGTGTATATTTCTGTATTCCAATGTTGCAACTTGCTGAAAACTGTCCACAGTGTTCCTATCATCCTGATTAAACAGTACTGAAATAAAATTAACTTACAGAGTGCATCAGTCATGATTTAGAGCTTGTTTATGGAAAAGTGTGTATTTCTGTATTTCAACATGATTTGGAGCTTGTTTTTGAAAAGTGCTTATTTCTGTATTTCAACATGATTTGGAGCTTGTTTTTGAAAAGTGTTTATTTCTGTATTTCAACATGATTTAGAGCTTGTTTTTGGAAAAGTGTTTATTTCTGTATTCCAATGTTGCAACTTGCTGAAAACTGTCCACAGTGTTCCTATCATCCTGATTAAACAGTACTGAAATAAAATTAACTTACAGAGTGCATCAGTCATGATTTAGAGCTTGTTTATGGAAAAGTGTGTATTTCTGTATTTCAACATGATTTGGAGCTTTTTTTTGAAAAGTGCCTATTTCTGGTTTTCATCATGATTTAGAGCTTGTTTTTGGAAAAGTGTTTATTTCTGTATTCCAATGTTGCAACTTGCTGAAAACTGTCCACAGTGTTCCTATCATCCTGATTAAACAGTACTGAAATAAAATTAACTTACAGAGTGCATCAGTCATGATTTAGAGCTTGTTTATGGAAAAGTGTGTATTTCTGTATTTCAACATGATTTGGAGCTTGTTTTTGAAAAGTGCATATTTCTGGTTTTCAGCATGATTTAGAGCTTGTTTTTGGAAAAGTGTTTATTTCTGTATTCCAATGTTGCAACTTGCTGAAAACTGTCCACAGTGTTCCTATCATCCTGATTAAACAGTACTGAAATAAAATTAACTTACAGAGTGCATCAGTCATGATTTAGAGCTTGTTTATGGAAAAGTGTATATTTCTGTATTTCAACATGATTTGGAGCTTTTTTTTGAAAAGTGCCTATTTCTGGTTTTCAACATGATTTAGAGCTTGTTTTTGAAAAGTGTTTATTTCTGTATTCCAATGTTGCAACTTGCTGAAAACTGTCCACAGTGTTCCTATCATCCTGATTAAACAGTACTGAAATAAAATTAACTTAGAGTGCATCAGTCATGATTTAGAGCTTGTTTATGGAAAAGTGTGTATTTCTGAAATTTCAACATGATTTGGAGCTTGTTTTTGAAAAGTGCTTATTTCTGTATTTCAACATGATTTGGAGCTTGTTTTTGAAAAGTGTTTATTTCTGTTTTTCAACATGATTTAGAGCTTGTTTTTGGAAAAGTGCTTATTTCTGTATTCCAATGTTGCAACTTGCTGAAAACTGTCCACAGTGTTCCTATCATCCTGATTAAACAGTACTGAAATAAAATTAACTTACAGAGTGCATCAGTCATGATTTAGAGCTTGTTTATGGAAAAGTGTGTATTTCTGTATTTCAACATGATTTGGAGCTTGTTTTTGAAAAGTGCTTATTTCTGTATTTCAACATGATTTGGAGCTTGTTTTTGAAAAGTGCATATTTCTGGTTTTCAACATGATTTAGAGCTTGTTTTTGGAAAAGTGTTTATTTCTGTATTCCAATGTTGCAACTTGCTGAAAACTGTCCACAGTGTTCCTATAATCCTGATTAAACAGTACTGAAATAAAATTAACTTACAGAGTGCATCAGTCATGATTTAGAGCTTGTTTATGGAAAAGTGTGTATTTCTGTATTTCAACATGATTTGGAGCTTGTTTTTGAAAAGTGCTTATTTCTGTTTTTCAACATGATTTGGAGCTTTTTTTTGAAAAGTGCCTATTTCTGGTTTTCAACATGATTTAGAGCTTTTTTTTGGAAAAGTGTTTATTTCTGTATTCCAATGTTGCAACTTGCTGAAAACTGTCCACAGTGTTCCTATCATCCTGATTAAACAGTACTGAAATAAAATTAACTTACAGAGTGCATCAGTCATGATTTAGAGCTAGTTTATGGAAAAGTGTGTGTTTCTGTATTTCAACATGATTTGGAGCTTGTTTTTGAAAAGTGCTTATTTCTGTATTTCAACATGATTTGGAGCTTGTTTTTGAAAAGTATTTATTTCTGTTTTTCAACATGATTTAGAGCTTGTTTTTGGAAAAGTGTTTATTTCTGTATTCCAATGTTGCAACTTGCTGAAAACTGTCCACAGTGTTCCTATCATCCTGATTAAACATTACTGAAATAAAATTAACTTACAGAGTGCATCAGTCATGATTTAGAGCTTGTTTATGGAAAAGTGTGTATTTCTGTATTTCAACATGATTTGGAGCTTGTTTTTGAAAAGTGCTTATTTCTGTATTTCAACATGATTTGGAGCTTGTTTTTGAAAAGTGTTTATTTCTGTATTTCAACATGATTTAGAGCTTGTTTTTGGAAAAGTGTTTATTTCTGTATTCCAATGTTGCAACTTGCTGAAAACTGTCCACAGTGTTCCTATCATCCTGATTAAACAGTACTGAAATAAAATTAACTTACAGAGTGCATCAGTCATGATTTAGAGCTTGTTTATGGAAAAGTGTGTATTTCTGTATTTCAACATGATTTGGAGCTTTTTTTTGAAAATTGCCTATTTCTGTTTTTCAACACGATTTAGAGCTTGTTTTTGGAAAAGTGTTTATTTCTGTATTTCAATGTTGCAACTTGCTGAAAACTGTCCACATTGTTCCTATCATCCTGATTAAACAGTACTGAAATAAAATTAACTTACAGAGTGCATAAGTCATGATTTAGAGCTTGTTTATGGAAAAGTGTGTATTTCTGTATTTCAACATGATTTGGAGCTTGTTTTTGAAAAGTGCATATTTCTGTATTTCAACATGATTTGGAGCTTGTTTTTGAAAAGTGCTTATTTCTGTTTCTCAACACGATTTAGAGCTTGTTTTTGGATAAGTGTTTATTTCTGTATTCCAATGTTGCAACTTGCTGAAAACTGTCCACAGTGTTCCTATCATCCTGATTAAACAGTACTGAAATAAAATTAACTTACAGAGTGCATCAGTCATGATTTAGAGCTTGTTTATGGAAAAGTGTGTATTTCTGTATTTCAACATGATTTGGAGCTTGTTTTTGAAAAGTGCTTATTTCTGTATTTCAACATGATTTGGAGCTTGTTTTTGAAAAGTGTTTATTTCTGTTTTTCAACATGATTTAGAGCTTGTTTTTGGAAAAGTGTTTATTTCTGTATTCCAATGTTGCAACTTGCTGAAAACTGTCCACAGTGTTCCTATCATCCTGATTAAACAGTACTGAAATAAAATTAACTTACAGAGTGCATCAGTCATGATTTAGAGCTTGTTTATGGAAAAGTGTGTATTTCTGTATTTCAACATGATTTGGAGCTTGTTTTTGAAAAGTGCTTATTTCTGTATTTCAACATGATTTGGAGCTTGTTTTTGAAAAGTGTTTATTTCTGTTTTTCAACATGATTTAGAGCTTGTTTTTGGAAAAGTGTTTATTTCTGTATTCCAATGTTGCAACTTGCTGAAAACTGTCCACAGTGTTCCTATCATCCTGATTAAACAGTACTGAAATAAAATTAACTTACAGAGTGCATCAGTCATGATTTAGAGTTTGTTTATGGAAAAGTGTGTATTTCTGTATTTCAACATGATTTGGAGCTTGTTTTTGAAAAGTGCATATTTCTGTATTTCAACATGATTTGGAGCTTGTTTTTGAAAAGTGCTTATTTCTGTTTCTCAACACGATTTAGAGCTTGTTTTTGGATAAGTGTTTATTTCTGTATTCCAATGTTGCAACTTGCTGAAAACTGTCCACAGTGTTCCTATCATCCTGATTAAACAGTACTGAAATAAAATTAACTTACAGAGTGCATCAGTCATGATTTAGAGCTTGTTTATGGAAAAGTGTATATTTCTGTATTTCAACATGATTTGGAACTTTTTTTTGAAAAGTGCCTATTTCTGGTTTTCAACATGATTTAGAGCTTGTTTTTGGAAAAGTGTTTATTTCTGTATTCCAATGTTGCAACTTGCTGAAAACTGTCCACAGTGTTCCTATCATCCTGATTAAACAGTACTGAAATAAAATTAACTTACAGAGTGCATCAGTCATGATTTAGAGCTTGTTTATGGAAAAGTGTATATTTCTGTATTTCAACATGATTTGGAACTTTTTTTTGAAAAGTGCCTATTTCTGGTTTTCAACATGATTTAGAGCTTGTTTTTGAAAAGTGCTTATTTCTGTATTTCAACATGATTTGGAGCTTGTTTTTGAAAAGTGTTTATTTCTGTTTTTCAACATGATTTAGAGCTTGTTTTTGGAAAAGTGTTTATTTCTGTATTCCAATGTTGCAACTTGCTGAAAACTGTCCACAGTGTTCCTATCATCCTGATTAAACAGTACTGAAATAAAATTAACTTACAGAGTGCATCAGTCATGATTTAGAGCTTGTTTATGGAAAAGTGTGTATTTCTGTATTTCAACATGATTTGGAGCTTGTTTTTGAAAAGTGCTTATTTCTGTATTTCAACATGATTTGGAGCTTGTTTTTGAAAAGTGTTTATTTCTGTTTTTCAACATGATTTAGAGCTTGTTTTTGGAAAAGTGTTTATTTCTGTATTCCAATGTTGCAACTTGCTGAAAACTGTCCACAGTGTTCCTATCATCCTGATTAAACAGTACTGAAATAAAATTAACTTACAGAGTGCATCAGTCATGATTTAGAGTTTGTTTATGGAAAAGTGTGTATTTCTGTATTTCAACATGATTTGGAGCTTGTTTTTGAAAAGTGCATATTTCTGTATTTCAACATGATTTGGAGCTTGTTTTTGAAAAGTGCTTATTTCTGTTTCTCAACACGATTTAGAGCTTGTTTTTGGATAAGTGTTTATTTCTGTATTCCAATGTTGCAACTTGCTGAAAACTGTCCACAGTGTTCCTATCATCCTGATTAAACAGTACTGAAATAAAATTAACTTACAGAGTGCATCAGTCATGATTTAGAGCTTGTTTATGGAAAAGTGTATATTTCTGTATTTCAACATGATTTGGAACTTTTTTTTGAAAAGTGCCTATTTCTGGTTTTCAACATGATTTAGAGCTTGTTTTTGGAAAAGTGTTTATTTCTGTATTCCAATGTTGCAACTTGCTGAAAACTGTCCACAGTGTTCCTATCATCCTGATTAAACAGTACTGAAATAAAATTAACTTACAGAGTGCATCAGTCATGATTTAGAGCTTGTTTATGGAAAAGTGTATATTTCTGTATTTCAACATGATTTGGAACTTTTTTTTGAAAAGTGCCTATTTCTGGTTTTCAACATGATTTAGAGCTTGTTTTTGAAAAGTGCTTATTTCTGTATTTCAACATGATTTGGAGCTTGTTTTTGAAAAGTGTTTATTTCTGTTTTTCAACATGATTTAGAGCTTGTTTTTGGAAAAGTGTTTATTTCTGTATTCCAATGTTGCAACTTGCTGAAAACTGTCCACAGTGTTCCTATCATCCTGATTAAACAGTACTGAAATAAAATTAACTTACAGAGTGCATCAGTCATGATTTAGAGCTTGTTTATGGAAAAGTGTGTATTTCTGTATTTCAACATGATTTGGAGCTTGTTTTTGAAAAGTGCTTATTTCTGTATTTCAACATGATTTGGAGCTTGTTTTTGAAAAGTGTTTATTTCTGTTTTTCAACATGATTTAGAGCTTGTTTTTGGAAAAGTGTTTATTTCTGTATTCCAATGTTGCAACTTGCTGAAAACTGTCCACAGTGTTCCTATCATCCTGATTAAACAGTACTGAAATAAAATTAACTTACAGAGTGCATCAGTCATGATTTAGAGCTTGTTTATGGAAAAGTGTGTATTTCTGTATTTCAACATGATTTGGAGCTTGTTTTTGAAAAGTGCATATTTCTGTATTTCAACATGATTTGGAGCTTTTTTTTGAAAATTGCCTATTTCTGTTTTTCAACACGATTTAGAGCTTGTTTTTGGAAAAGTGTTTATTTCTGTATTTCAATGTTGCAACTTGCTGAAAACTGTCCACATTGTTCCTATCATCCTGATTAAACAGTACTGAAATAAAATTAACTTACAGAGTGCATAAGTCATGATTTAGAGCTTGTTTATGGAAAAGTGTGTATTTCTGTATTTCAACATGATTTGGAGCTTGTTTTTGAAAAGTGCATATTTCTGTATTTCAACATGATTTGGAGCTTGTTTTTGAAAAGTGCTTATTTCTGTTTCTCAACACGATTTAGAGCTTGTTTTTGGATAAGTGTTTATTTCTGTATTCCAATGTTGCAACTTGCTGAAAACTGTCCACAGTGTTCCTATCATCCTGATTAAACAGTACTGAAATAAAATTAACTTACAGAGTGCATCAGTCATGATTTAGAGCTTGTTTATGGAAAAGTGTGTATTTCTGTATTTCAACATGATTTGGAGCTTGTTTTTGAAAAGTGCTTATTTCTGTATTTCAACATGATTTGGAGCTTGTTTTTGAAAAGTGTTTATTTCTGTTTTTCAACATGATTTAGAGCTTGTTTTTGGAAAAGTGTTTATTTCTGTATTCCAATGTTGCAACTTGCTGAAAACTGTCCACAGTGTTCCTATCATCCTGATTAAACAGTACTGAAATAAAATTAACTTACAGAGTGCATCAGTCATGATTTAGAGCTTGTTTATGGAAAAGTGTGTTTTTCTGTATTTCAACATGATTTGGAGCTTGTTTTTGAAAAGTGCATATTTCTGTATTTCAACATGATTTGGAGCTTTTTTTTGAAAAGTGCCTATTTCTGTTTTTCAACACGATTTAGAGCTTGTTTTTGGAAAAGTGTTTATTTCTGTATTTCAATGTTGCAACTTGCTGAAAACTATCCACATTGTTCCTATCATCCTGATTAAACAGTACTGAAATAAAATTAACTTACAGAGTGCATCAGTCATGATTTAGAGCTTGTTTATGGAAAAGTGTGTATTTCTGTATTTCAACATGATTTGGAGCTTGTTTTTGAAAAGTGCTTATTTCTGTATTTCAACATGATTTGGAGCTTGTTTTTGAAAAGTGTTTATTTCTGTTTTTCAACATGATTTAGAGCTTGTTTTTGGAAAAGTGTCTATTTCTGTATTCCAATGTTGCAACTTGCTGAAAACTGTCCACAGTGTTCCTATCATCCTGATTAAACAGTACTGAAATAAAATTAACTTACAGAGTGCATCAGTCATGATTTAGAGCTTGTTTATGGAAAAGTGTATATTTCTGTATTTCAACATGATTTGGAACTTTTTTTTGAAAAGTCCCTATTTCTGGTTTTCAACATGATTTAGAGCTTGTCTTTGGAAAAGTGTTTATTTCTGTATTCCAATGTTGCAACTTGCTGAAAACTGTCCACAGTGTTCCTATCATCCTGATTAAACAGTACTGAAATAAAATTAACTTACAGAGTGCATCAGTCATGATTTAGAGCTTGTTTATGGAAAAGTGTATATTTCTGTATTTCAACATGATTTGGAACTTTTTTTTGAAAAGTGCCTATTTCTGGTTTTCAACATGATTTAGAGCTTGTTTTTGAAAAGTGCTTATTTCTGTATTTCAACATGATTTGGAGCTTGTTTTTGAAAAGTGTTTATTTCTGTTTTTCAACATGATTTAGAGCTTGTTTTTGGAAAAGTGTTTATTTCTGTATTCCAATGTTGCAACTTGCTGAAAACTGTCCACAGTGTTCCTATCATCCTGATTAAACAGTACTGAAATAAAATTAACTTACAGAGTGCATCAGTCATGATTTAGAGCTTGTTTATGGAAAAGTGTGTATTTCTGTATTTCAACATGATTTGGAGCTTGTTTTTGAAAAGTGCTTATTTCTGTATTTCAACATGATTTGGAGCTTGTTTTTGAAAAGTGTTTATTTCTGTTTTTCAACATGATTTAGAGCTTGTTTTTGGAAAAGTGTTTATTTCTGTATTCCAATGTTGCAACTTGCTGAAAACTGTCCACAGTGTTCCTATCATCCTGATTAAACAGTACTGAAATAAAATTAACTTACAGAGTGCATCAGTCATGATTTAGAGCTTGTTTATGGAAAAGTGTGTATTTCTGTATTTCAACATGATTTGGAGCTTGTTTTTGAAAAGTGCATATTTCTGTATTTCAACATGATTTGGAGCTTTTTTTTGAAAATTGCCTATTTCTGTTTTTCAACACGATTTAGAGCTTGTTTTTGGAAAAGTGTTTATTTCTGTATTTCAATGTTGCAACTTGCTGAAAACTGTCCACATTGTTCCTATCATCCTGATTAAACAGTACTGAAATAAAATTAACTTACAGAGTGCATCAGTCATGATTTAGAGCTTGTTTATGGAAAAGTGTGTATTTCTGTATTTCAACATGATTTGGAGCTTGTTTTTGAAAAGTGCATATTTCTGTATTTCAACATGATTTGGAGCTTGTTTTTGAAAAGTGCTTATTTCTGTTTCTCAACACGATTTAGAGCTTGTTTTTGGATAAGTGTTTATTTCTGTATTCCAATGTTGCAACTTGCTGAAAACTGTCCACAGTGTTCCTATCATCCTGATTAAACAGTACTGAAATAAAATTAACTTACAGAGTGCATCAGTCATGATTTAGAGCTTGTTTATGGAAAAGTGTATATTTCTGTATTTCAACATGATTTGGAGCTTGTTTTTGAAAAGTGCATATTTCTGTATTTCAACATGATTTGGAGCTTTTTTTTGAAAATTGCCTATTTCTGTTTTTCAACACGATTTAGAGCTTGTTTTTGGAAAAGTGTTTATTTCTGTATTTCAATGTTGCAACTTGCTGAAAACTGTCCACATTGTTCCTATCATCCTGATTAAACAGTACTGAAATAAAATTAACTTACAGAGTGCATAAGTCATGATTTAGAGCTTGTTTATGGAAAAGTGTGTATTTCTGTATTTCAACATGATTTGGAGCTTGTTTTTGAAAAGTGCATATTTCTGTATTTCAACATGATTTGGAGCTTGTTTTTGAAAAGTGCTTATTTCTGTTTTTCAACATGATTTAGAGCTTGTTTTTGGAAAAGTGTTTATTTCTGTATTCCAATGTTGCAACTTGCTGAAAACTGTCCACAGTGTTCCTATCATCCTGATTAAACAGTACTGAAATAAAATTAACTTACAGAGTGCATCAGTCATGATTTAGAGCTTGTTTATGGAAAAGTGTGTTTTTCTGTATTTCAACATGATTTGGAGCTTGTTTTTGAAAAGTGCATATTTCTGTATTTCAACATGATTTGGAGCTTTTTTTTGAAAAGTGCCTATTTCTGTTTTTCAACACGATTTAGAGCTTGTTTTTGGAAAAGTGTTTATTTCTGTATTTCAATGTTGCAACTTGCTGAAAACTGTCCACATTGTTCCTATCATCCTGATTAAACAGTACTGAAATAAAATTAACTTACAGAGTGCATCAGTCATGATTTAGAGCTTGTTTATGGAAAAGTGTGTATTTCTGTATTTCAACATGATTTGGAGCTTGTTTTTGAAAAGTGCATATTTCTGTATTTCAACATGATTTGGAGCTTGTTTTTGAAAAGTGCTTATTTCTGTTTCTCAACACGATTTAGAGCTTGTTTTTGGATAAGTGTTTATTTCTGTATTCCAATGTTGCAACTTGCTGAAAACTGTCCACAGTGTTCCTATCATCCTGATTAAACAGTACTGAAATAAAATTAACTTACAGAGTGCATCAGTCATGATTTAGAGCTTGTTTATGGAAAAGTGTATATTTCTGTATTTCAACATGATTTGGAACTTTTTTTTGAAAAGTGCCTATTTCTGGTTTTCAACATGATTTAGAGCTTGTTTTTGGAAAAGTGTTTATTTCTGTATTCCAATGGTTGCAACTTGCTGAAAACTGTCCACAGTGTTCCTATCATCCTGATTAAACAGTACTGAAATAAAATTAACTTACAGAGTGCATCAGTCATGATTTAGAGCTTGTTTATGGAAAAGTGTATATTTCTGTATTTCAACATGATTTGGAACTTTTTTTTGAAAAGTGCCTATTTCTGGTTTTCAACATGATTTAGAGCTTGTTTTTGAAAAGTGCTTATTTCTGTATTTCAACATGATTTGGAGCTTGTTTTTGAAAAGTGTTTATTTCTGTTTTTCAACATGATTTAGAGCTTGTTTTTGGAAAAGTGTTTATTTCTGTATTCCAATGTTGCAACTTGCTGAAAACTGTCCACAGTGTTCCTATCATCCTGATTAAACAGTACTGAAATAAAATTAACTTACAGAGTGCATCAGTCATGATTTAGAGCTTGTTTATGGAAAAGTGTGTATTTCTGTATTTCAACATGATTTGGAGCTTGTTTTTGAAAAGTGCTTATTTCTGTATTTCAACATGATTTGGAGCTGGTTTTTGAAAAGTGTTTATTTCTGTTTTTCAACATGATTTAGAGCTTGTTTTTGGAAAAGTGTTTATTTCTGTATTCCAATGTTGCAACTTGCTGAAAACTGTCCACAGTGTTCCTATCATCCTGATTAAACAGTACTGAAATAAAATTAACTTACAGAGTGCATCAGTCATGATTTAGAGCTTGTTTATGGAAAAGTGTGTATTTCTGTATTTCAACATGATTTGGAGCTTGTTTTTGAAAAGTGCATATTTCTGTATTTCAACATGATTTGGAGCTTTTTTTTGAAAATTGCCTATTTCTGTTTTTCAACACGATTTAGAGCTTGTTTTTGGAAAAGTGTTTATTTCTGTATTTCAATGTTGCAACTTGCTGAAAACTGTCCACATTGTTCCTATCATCCTGATTAAACAGTACTGAAATAAAATTAACTTACAGAGTGCATAAGTCATGATTTAGAGCTTGTTTATGGAAAAGTGTGTATTTCTGTATTTCAACATGATTTGGAGCTTGTTTTTGAAAAGTGCTTATTTCTGTATTTCAACATGATTTGGAGCTTGTTTTTGAAAAGTGTTTATTTCTGTTTTTCAACATGATTTAGAGCTTGTTTTTGGAAAAGTGTTTATTTCTGTATTCCAATGTTGCAACTTGCTGAAAACTGTCCACAGTGTTCCTATCATCCTGATTAAACAGTACTGAAATAAAATTAACTTACAGAGTGCATCAGTCATGATTTAGAGTTTGTTTATGGAAAAGTGTGTATTTCTGTATTTCAACATGATTTGGAGCTTGTTTTTGAAAAGTGCATATTTCTGTATTTCAACATGATTTGGAGCTTGTTTTTGAAAAGTGCTTATTTCTGTTTCTCAACACGATTTAGAGCTTGTTTTTGGATAAGTGTTTATTTCTGTATTCCAATGTTGCAACTTGCTGAAAACTGTCCACAGTGTTCCTATCATCCTGATTAAACAGTACTGAAATAAAATTAACTTACAGAGTGCATCAGTCATGATTTAGAGCTTGTTTATGGAAAAGTGTGTATTTCTGTATTTCAACATGATTTGGAGCTTTTTTTTGAAAAGTGCCTATTTCTGGTTTTCAACATGATTTAGAGCTTGTTTTTGGAAAAGTGTTTATTTCTGTATTCCAATGTTGCAACTTGCTGAAAACTGTCCACAGTGTTCCTATCATCCTGATTAAACAGTACTGAAATAAAATTAACTTACAGAGTGCATCAGTCATGATTTAGAGCTTGTTTATGGAAAAGTGTGTATTTCTGTATTTCAACATGATTTGGAGCTTGTTTTGAAAAGTGCTTATTTCTGTATTTCAACATGATTTGGAGCTTGTTTTTGAAAAGTGCTTATTTCTGTATTTCAACATGATTTGGAGCTTGTTTTTGAAAAGTATTTATTTCTGTTTTTCAACATGATTTAGAGCTTGTTTTTGGAAAAGTGTTTATTTCTGTATTCCAATGTTGCAACTTGCTGAAAACTGTCCACAGTGTTCCTATCATCCTGATTAAACAGTACTGAAATAAAATTAACTTACAGAGTGCATCAGTCATGATTTAGAGCTTGTTTATGGAAAAGTGTGTATTTCTGTATTTCAACATGATTTGGAGCTTGTTTTTGAAAAGTGCTTATTTCTGTATTTCAACATGATTTGGAGCTTGTTTTTGAAAAGTGTTTATTTCTGTATTTCAACATGATTTAGAGCTTGTTTTTGGAAAAGTGTTTATTTCTGTATTCCAATGTTGCAACTTGCTGAAAACTGTCCACAGTGTTCCTATCATCCTGATTAAACAGTACTGAAATAAAATTAACTTACAGAGTGCATCAGTCATGATTTAGAGCTTGTTTATGGAAAAGTGTGTATTTCTGTATTTCAACATGATTTGGAGCTTTTTTTTGAAAAGTGCCTATTTCTGGTTTTCAACATGATTTAGAGCTTGTTTTTGGAAAAGTGTTTATTTCTGTATTCCAATGTTGCAACTTGCTGAAAACTGTCCACAGTGTTCCTATCATCCTGATTAAACAGTACTGAAATAAAATTAACTTACAGAGTGCATCAGTCATGATTTAGAGCTTGTTTATGGAAAAGTGTGTATTTCTGTATTTCAACATGATTTGGAGCTTGTTTTTGAAAAGTGCATATTTCTGGTTTTCAACATGATTTAGAGCTTGTTTTTGGAAAAGTGTTTATTTCTGTATTCCAATGTTGCAACTTGCTGAAAACTGTCCACAGTGTTCCTATCATCCTGATTAAACAGTACTGAAATAAAATTAACTTACAGAGTGCATCAGTCATGATTTAGAGCTTGTTTATGGAAAAGTGTGTATTTCTGTATTTCAACATGATTTGGAGCTTGTTTTTGAAAAGTGCTTATTTCTGTATTTCAACATGATTTGGAGCTTGTTTTTGAAAAGTGTTTATTTCTGTATTTCAACATGATTTAGAGCTTGTTTTTGGAAAAGTGTTTATTTCTGTATTCCAATGTTGCAACTTGCTGAAAACTGTCCACAGTGTTCCTATCATCCTGATTAAACAGTACTGAAATAAAATTAACTTACAGAGTGCATCAGTCATGATTTAGAGCTTGTTTATGGAAAAGTGTGTATTTCTGTATTTCAACATGATTTGGAGCTTTTTTTTGAAAAGTGCCTATTTCTGGTTTTCATCATGATTTAGAGCTTGTTTTTGGAAAAGTGTTTATTTCTGTATTCCAATGTTGCAACTTGCTGAAAACTGTCCACAGTGTTCCTATCATCCTGATTAAACAGTACTGAAATAAAATTAACTTACAGAGTGCATCAGTCATGATTTAGAGCTTGTTTATGGAAAAGTGTGTATTTCTGTATTTCAACATGATTTGGAGCTTGTTTTTGAAAAGTGCATATTTCTGGTTTTCAGCATGATTTAGAGCTTGTTTTTGGAAAAGTGTTTATTTCTGTATTCCAATGTTGCAACTTGCTGAAAACTGTCCACAGTGTTCCTATCCTCCTGATTAAACAGTACTGAAATAAAATTAACTTACAGAGTGCATCAGTCATGATTTAGAGCTTGTTTATGGAAAAGTGTATATTTCTGTATTTCAACATGATTTGGAGCTTTTTTTTGAAAAGTGCCTATTTCTGGTTTTCAACATGATTTAGAGCTTGTTTTTGAAAAGTGTTTATTTCTGTATTCCAATGTTGCAACTTGCTGAAAACTGTCCACAGTGTTCCTATCATCCTGATTAAACAGTACTGAAATAAAATTAACTTAGAGTGCATCAGTCATGATTTAGAGCTTGTTTATGGAAAAGTGTGTATTTCTGAAATTTCAACATGATTTGGAGCTTGTTTTTGAAAAGTGCTTATTTCTGTATTTCAACATGATTTGGAGCTTGTTTTTGAAAAGTGTTTATTTCTGTTTTTCAACATGATTTAGAGCTTGTTTTTGGAAAAGTGTTTATTTCTGTATTCCAATGTTGCAACTTGCTGAAAACTGTCCACAGTGTTCCTATCATCCTGATTAAACAGTACTGAAATAAAATTAACTTACAGAGTGCATCAGTCATGATTTAGAGCTTGTTTATGGAAAAGTGTGTATTTCTGTATTTCAACATGATTTGGAGCTTGTTTTTGAAAAGTGCTTATTTCTGTATTTCAACATGATTTGGAGCTTGTTTTTGAAAAGTGCATATTTCTGGTTTTCAACATGATTTAGAGCTTGTTTTTGGAAAAGTGTTTATTTCTGTATTCCAATGTTGCAACTTGCTGAAAACTGTCCACAGTGTTCCTATCATCCTGATTAAACAGTACTGAAATAAAATTAACTTACAGAGTGCATCAGTCATGATTTAGAGCTTGTTTATGGAAAAGTGTGTATTTCTGTATTTCAACATGATTTGGAGCTTGTTTTTGAAAAGTGCTTATTTCTGTTTTTCAACATGATTTGGAGCTTTTTTTTGAAAAGTGCCTATTTCTGGTTTTCAACATGATTTAGAGCTTTTTTTTGGAAAAGTGTTTATTTCTGTATTCCAATGTTGCAACTTGCTGAAAACTGTCCACAGTGTTCCTATCATCCTGATTAAACAGTACTGAAATAAAATTAACTTACAGAGTGCATCAGTCATGATTTAGAGCTAGTTTATGGAAAAGTGTGTGTTTCTGTATTTCAACATGATTTGGAGCTTGTTTTTGAAAAGTGCTTATTTCTGTATTTCAACATGATTTGGAGCTTGTTTTTGAAAAGTATTTATTTCTGTTTTTCAACATGATTTAGAGCTTGTTTTTGGAAAAGTGTTTATTTCTGTATTCCAATGTTGCAACTTGCTGAAAACTGTCCACAGTGTTCCTATCATCCTGATTAAACAGTACTGAAATAAAATTAACTTACAGAGTGCATCAGTCATGATTTAGAGCTTGTTTATGGAAAAGTGTGTATTTCTGTATTTCAACATGATTTGGAGCTTGTTTTTGAAAAGTGCTTATTTCTGTATTTCAACATGATTTGGAGCTTGTTTTTGAAAAGTGTTTATTTCTGTATTTCAACATGATTTAGAGCTTGTTTTTGGAAAAGTGTTTATTTCTGTATTCCAATGTTGCAACTTGCTGAAAACTGTCCACAGTGTTCCTATCATCCTGATTAAACAGTACTGAAATAAAATTAACTTACAGAGTGCATCAGTCATGATTTAGAGCTTGTTTATGGAAAAGTGTGTATTTCTGTATTTCAACATGATTTGGAGCTTTTTTTTGAAAAGTGCCTATTTCTGGTTTTCAACATGATTTAGAGCTTGTTTTTGGAAAAGTGTTTATTTCTGTATTCCAATGTTGCAACTTGCTGAAAACTGTCCACAGTGTTCCTATCATCCTGATTAAACAGTACTGAAATAAAATTAACTTACAGAGTGCATCAGTCATGATTTAGAGCTAGTTTATGGAAAGTGTGTGTTTCTGTATTTCAACATGATTTGGAGCTTGTTTTTGAAAAGTGCTTATTTCTGTATTTCAACATGATTTGGAGCTTGTTTTTGAAAAGTATTTATTTCTGTTTTTCAACATGATTTAGAGCTTGTTTTTGGAAAAGTGTTTATTTCTGTATTCCAATGTTGCAACTTGCTGAAAACTGTCCACAGTGTTCCTATCATCCTGATTAAACAGTACTGAAATAAAATTAACTTACAGAGTGCATCAGTCATGATTTAGAGCTTGTTTATGGAAAAGTGTGTATTTCTGTATTTCAACATGATTTGGAGCTTGTTTTTGAAAAGTGCTTATTTCTGTTTTTCAACATGATTTGGAGCGTGTTTTTGAAAAGTGTTTATTTCTGTTTTTCAACATGATTTAGAGCTTGTTTTTGGAAAAGTGTATATTTCTGTATTCCAATGTTGCAACTTGCTGAAAACTGTCCACAGTGTTCCTATCATCCTGATTAAACAGTACTGAAATAAAATTAACTTACAGAGTGCATCAGTCATGATTTAGAGCTTGTTTATGGAAAAGTGTGTATTTCTGTATTTCAACATGATTTGGAGCTTGTTTTTGAAAAGTGCTTATTTCTGTATTTCAACATGATTTGGAGCTTGTTTTTGAAAAGTGTTTATTTCTGTATTTCAACATGATTTAGAGCTTGTTTTTGGAAAAGTGTTTATTTCTGTATTCCAATGTTGCAACTTGCTGAAAACTGTCCACAGTGTTCCTATCATCCTGATTAAACAGTACTGAAATAAAATTAACTTACAGAGTGCATCAGTCATGATTTAGAGCTTGTTTATGGAAAAGTGTGTATTTCTGTATTTCAACATGATTTGGAGCTTTTTTTTGAAAAGTGCCTATTTCTGGTTTTCATCATGATTTAGAGCTTGTTTTTGGAAAAGTGTTTATTTCTGTATTCCAATGTTGCAACTTGCTGAAAACTGTCCACAGTGTTCCTATCATCCTGATTAAACAGTACTGAAATAAAATTAACTTACAGAGTGCATCAGTCATGATTTAGAGCTTGTTTATGGAAAAGTGTGTATTTCTGTATTTCAACATGATTTGGAGCTTGTTTTTGAAAAGTGCATATTTCTGGTTTTCAGCATGATTTAGAGCTTGTTTTTGGAAAAGTGTTTATTTCTGTATTCCAATGTTGCAACTTGCTGAAAACTGTCCACAGTGTTCCTATCATCCTGATTAAACAGTACTGAAATAAAATTAACTTACAGAGTGCATCAGTCATGATTTAGAGCTTGTTTATGGAAAAGTGTATATTTCTGTATTTCAACATGATTTGGAGCTTTTTTTTGAAAAGTGCCTATTTCTGGTTTTCAACATGATTTAGAGCTTGTTTTTGAAAAGTGTTTATTTCTGTATTCCAATGTTGCAACTTGCTGAAAACTGTCCACAGTGTTCCTATCATCCTGATTAAACAGTACTGAAATAAAATTAACTTAGAGTGCATCAGTCATGATTTAGAGCTTGTTTATGGAAAAGTGTGTATTTCTGAAATTTCAACATGATTTGGAGCTTGTTTTTGAAAAGTGCTTATTTCTGTATTTCAACATGATTTGGAGCTTGTTTTTGAAAAGTGTTTATTTCTGTTTTTCAACATGATTTAGAGCTTGTTTTTGGAAAAGTGTTTATTTCTGTATTCCAATGTTGCAACTTGCTGAAAACTGTCCACAGTGTTCCTATCATCCTGATTAAACAGTACTGAAATAAAATTAACTTACAGAGTGCATCAGTCATGATTTAGAGCTTGTTTATGGAAAAGTGTGTATTTCTGTATTTCAACATGATTTGGAGCTTGTTTTTGAAAAGTGCTTATTTCTGTATTTCAACATGATTTGGAGCTTGTTTTTGAAAAGTGCATATTTCTGGTTTTCAACATGATTTAGAGCTTGTTTTTGGAAAAGTGTTTATTTCTGTATTCCAATGTTGCAACTTGCTGAAAACTGTCCACAGTGTTCCTATCATCCTGATTAAACAGTACTGAAATAAAATTAACTTACAGAGTGCATCAGTCATGATTTAGAGCTTGTTTATGGAAAAGTGTGTATTTCTGTATTTCAACATGATTTGGAGCTTGTTTTTGAAAAGTGCTTATTTCTGTTTTTCAACATGATTTGGAGCTTTTTTTTGAAAAGTGCCTATTTCTGGTTTTCAACATGATTTAGAGCTTGTTTTTGGAAAAGTGTTTATTTCTGTATTCCAATGTTGCAACTTGCTGAAAACTGTCCACAGTGTTCCTATCATCCTGATTAAACAGTACTGAAATAAAATTAACTTACAGAGTGCATCAGTCATGATTTAGAGCTAGTTTATGGAAAAGTGTGTGTTTCTGTATTTCAACATGATTTGGAGCTTGTTTTTGAAAAGTGCTTATTTCTGTATTTCAACATGATTTGGAGCTTGTTTTTGAAAAGTATTTATTTCTGTTTTTCAACATGATTTAGAGCTTGTTTTTGGAAAAGTGTTTATTTCTGTATTCCAATGTTGCAACTTGCTGAAAACTGTCCACAGTGTTCCTATCATCCTGATTAAACAGTACTGAAATAAAATTAACTTACAGAGTGCATCAGTCATGATTTAGAGCTTGTTTATGGAAAAGTGTGTATTTCTGTATTTCAACATGATTTGGAGCTTGTTTTTGAAAAGTGCTTATTTCTGTATTTCAACATGATTTGGAGCTTGTTTTTGAAAAGTGTTTATTTCTGTATTTCAACATGATTTAGAGCTTGTTTTTGGAAAAGTGTTTATTTCTGTATTCCAATGTTGCAACTTGCTGAAAACTGTCCACAGTGTTCCTATCATCCTGATTAAACAGTACTGAAATAAAATTAACTTACAGAGTGCATCAGTCATGATTTAGAGCTTGTTTATGGAAAAGTGTGTATTTCTGTATTTCAACATGATTTGGAGCTTTTTTTTGAAAAGTGCCTATTTCTGGTTTTCAACATGATTTAGAGCTTGTTTTTGGAAAAGTGTTTATTTCTGTATTCCAATGTTGCAACTTGCTGAAAACTGTCCACAGTGTTCCTATCATCCTGATTAAACAGTACTGAAATAAAATTAACTTACAGAGTGCATCAGTCATGATTTAGAGCTAGTTTATGGAAAGTGTGTGTTTCTGTATTTCAACATGATTTGGAGCTTGTTTTTGAAAAGTGCTTATTTCTGTATTTCAACATGATTTGGAGCTTGTTTTTGAAAAGTATTTATTTCTGTTTTTCAACATGATTTAGAGCTTGTTTTTGGAAAAGTGTTTATTTCTGTATTCCAATGTTGCAACTTGCTGAAAACTGTCCACAGTGTTCCTATCATCCTGATTAAACAGTACTGAAATAAAATTAACTTACAGAGTGCATCAGTCATGATTTAGAGCTTGTTTATGGAAAAGTGTGTATTTCTGTATTTCAACATGATTTGGAGCTTGTTTTTGAAAAGTGCCTATTTCTGGTTTTCAACATGATTTAGAGCTTGTTTTTGGAAAAGTGTTTATTTCTGTATTCCAATGTTGCAACTTGCTGAAAACTGTCCACAGTGTTCCTATCATCCTGATTAAACAGTACTGAAATAAAATTAACTTACAGAGTGCATCAGTCATGATTTAGAGCTTGTTTATGGAAAAGTGTGTATTTCTGTATTTCAACATGATTTGGAGCTTGTTTTTGAAAAGTGCATATTTCTGGTTTTCAACATGATTTAGAGCTTGTTTTTGGAAAAGTGTTTATTTCTGTATTCCAATGTTGCAACTTGCTGAAAACTGTCCACAGTGTTCCTATCATCCTGATTAAACAGTACTGAAATAAAATTAACTTACAGAGTGCATCAGTCATGATTTAGAGCTTGTTTATGGAAAAGTGTATATTTCTGTATTTCAACATGATTTGGAGCTTTTTTTTGAAAAGTGCCTATTTCTGGTTTTCAACATGATTTAGAGCTTGTTTTTGAAAAGTGTTTATTTCTGTATTCCAATGTTGCAACTTGCTGAAAACTGTCCACAGTGTTCCTATCATCCTGATTAAACAGTACTGAAATAAAATTAACTTAGAGTGCATCAGTCATGATTTAGAGCTTGTTTATGGAAAAGTGTGTATTTCTGAAATTTCAACATGATTTGGAGCTTGTTTTTGAAAAGTGCTTATTTCTGTATTTCAACATGATTTGGAGCTTGTTTTTGAAAAGTGTTTATTTCTGTTTTTCAACATGATTTAGAGCTTGTTTTTGGAAAAGTGTTTATTTCTGTATTCCAATGTTGCAACTTGCTGAAAACTGTCCACAGTGTTCCTATCATCCTGATTAAACAGTACTGAAATAAAATTAACTTACAAAGTGCATCAGTCATGATTTAGAGCTTGTTTATGGAAAAGTGTGTATTTCTGTATTTCAACATGATTTGGAGCTTGTTTTTGAAAAGTGCTTATTTCTGTATTTCAACATGATTTGGAGCTTGTTTTTGAAAAGTGCATATTTCTGGTTTTCAACATGATTTAGAGCTTGTTTTTGGAAAAGTGTTTATTTCTGTATTCCAATGTTGCAACTTGCTGAAAACTGTCCACAGTGTTCCTATCATCCTGATTAAACAGTACTGAAATAAAATTAACTTACAGAGTGCATCAGTCATGATTTAGAGCTTGTTTATGGAAAAGTGTGTATTTCTGTATTTCAACATGATTTGGAGCTTGTTTTTGAAAAGTGCTTATTTCTGTTTTTCAACATGATTTGGAGCTTTTTTTTGAAAAGTGCCTATTTCTGGTTTTCAACATGATTTAGAGCTTGTTTTTGGAAAAGTGTTTATTTCTGTATTCCAATGTTGCAACTTGCTGAAAACTGTCCACAGTGTTCCTATCATCCTGATTAAACAGTACTGAAATAAAATTAACTTACAGAGTGCATCAGTCATGATTTAGAGCTAGTTTATGGAAAAGTGTGTGTTTCTGTATTTCAACATGATTTGGAGCTTGTTTTTGAAAAGTGCTTATTTCTGTATTTCAACATGATTTGGAGCTTGTTTTTGAAAAGTATTTATTTCTGTTTTTCAACATGATTTAGAGCTTGTTTTTGGAAAAGTGTTTATTTCTGTATTCCAATGTTGCAACTTGCTGAAAACTGTCCACAGTGTTCCTATCATCCTGATTAAACAGTACTGAAATAAAATTAACTTACAGAGTGCATCAGTCATGATTTAGAGCTTGTTTATGGAAAAGTGTGTATTTCTGTATTTCAACATGATTTGGAGCTTGTTTTTGAAAAGTGCTTATTTCTGTATTTCAACATGATTTGGAGCTTGTTTTTGAAAAGTGTTTATTTCTGTATTTCAACATGATTTAGAGCTTGTTTTTGGAAAAGTGTTTATTTCTGTATTCCAATGTTGCAACTTGCTGAAAACTGTCCACAGTGTTCCTATCATCCTGATTAAACAGTACTGAAATAAAATTAACTTACAGAGTGCATCAGTCATGATTTAGAGCTTGTTTATGGAAAAGTGTGTATTTCTGTATTTCAACATGATTTGGAGCTTTTTTTTGAAAAGTGCCTATTTCTGGTTTTCAACATGATTTAGAGCTTGTTTTTGGAAAAGTGTTTATTTCTGTATTCCAATGTTGCAACTTGCTGAAAACTGTCCACAGTGTTCCTATCATCCTGATTAAACAGTACTGAAATAAAATTAACTTACAGAGTGCATCAGTCATGATTTAGAGCTAGTTTATGGAAAGTGTGTGTTTCTGTATTTCAACATGATTTGGAGCTTGTTTTTGAAAAGTGCTTATTTCTGTATTTCAACATGATTTGGAGCTTGTTTTTGAAAAGTATTTATTTCTGTTTTTCAACATGATTTAGAGCTTGTTTTTGGAAAAGTGTTTATTTCTGTATTCCAATGTTGCAACTTGCTGAAAACTGTCCACAGTGTTCCTATCATCCTGATTAAACAGTACTGAAATAAAATTAACTTACAGAGTGCATCAGTCATGATTTAGAGCTTGTTTATGGAAAAGTGTGTATTTCTGTATTTCAACATGATTTGGAGCTTGTTTTTGAAAAGTGCTTATTTCTGTTTTTCAACATGATTTGGAGCGTGTTTTTGAAAAGTGTTTATTTCTGTTTTTCAACATGATTTAGAGCTTGTTTTTGGAAAAGTGTATATTTCTGTATTCCAATGTTGCAACTTGCTGAAAACTGTCCACAGTGTTCCTATCATCCTGATTAAACAGTACTGAAATAAAATTAACTTACAGAGTGCATCAGTCATGATTTAGAGCTTGTTTATGGAAAAGTGTGTATTTCTGTATTTCAACATGATTTGGAGCTTGTTTTTGAAAAGTGCTTATTTCTGTATTTCAACATGATTTGGAGCTTGTTTTTGAAAAGTGTTTATTTCTGTATTTCAACATGATTTAGAGCTTGTTTTTGGAAAAGTGTTTATTTCTGTATTCCAATGTTGCAACTTGCTGAAAACTGTCCACAGTGTTCCTATCATCCTGATTAAACAGTACTGAAATAAAATTAACTTACAGAGTGCATCAGTCATGATTTAGAGCTTGTTTATGGAAAAGTGTGTATTTCTGTATTTCAACATGATTTGGAGCTTGTTTTTGAAAAGTGCTTATTTCTGTTTTTCAACATGATTTGGAGCGTGTTTTTGAAAAGTGTTTATTTCTGTTTTTCAACATGATTTAGAGCTTGTTTTTGGAAAAGTGTATATTTCTGTATTCCAATGTTGCAACTTGCTGAAAACTGTCCACAGTGTTCCTATCATCCTGATTAAACAGTACTGAAATAAAATTAACTTACAGAGTGCATCAGTCATGATTTAGAGCTTGTTTATGGAAAAGTGTGTATTTCTGTATTTCAACATGATTTGGAGCTTGTTTTTGAAAAGTGCTTATTTCTGTATTTCAACATGATTTGGAGCTTGTTTTTGAAAAGTGTTTATTTCTGTATTTCAACATGATTTAGAGCTTGTTTTTGGAAAAGTGTTTATTTCTGTATTCCAATGTTGCAACTTGCTGAAAACTGTCCACAGTGTTCCTATCATCCTGATTAAACAGTACTGAAATAAAATTAACTTACAGAGTGCATCAGTCATGATTTAGAGCTTGTTTATGGAAAAGTGTGTATTTCTGTATTTCAACATGATTTGGAGCTTTTTTTTGAAAAGTGCCTATTTCTGGTTTTCATCATGATTTAGAGCTTGTTTTTGGAAAAGTGTTTATTTCTGTATTCCAATGTTGCAACTTGCTGAAAACTGTCCACAGTGTTCCTATCATCCTGATTAAACAGTACTGAAATAAAATTAACTTACAGAGTGCATCAGTCATGATTTAGAGCTTGTTTATGGAAAAGTGTGTATTTCTGTATTTCAACATGATTTGGAGCTTGTTTTTGAAAAGTGCATATTTCTGGTTTTCAGCATGATTTAGAGCTTGTTTTTGGAAAAGTGTTTATTTCTGTATTCCAATGTTGCAACTTGCTGAAAACTGTCCACAGTGTTCCTATCATCCTGATTAAACAGTACTGAAATAAAATTAACTTACAGAGTGCATCAGTCATGATTTAGAGCTTGTTTATGGAAAAGTGTATATTTCTGTATTTCAACATGATTTGGAGCTTTTTTTTGAAAAGTGCCTATTTCTGGTTTTCAACATGATTTAGAGCTTGTTTTTGAAAAGTGTTTATTTCTGTATTCCAATGTTGCAACTTGCTGAAAACTGTCCACAGTGTTCCTATCATCCTGATTAAACAGTACTGAAATAAAATTAACTTAGAGTGCATCAGTCATGATTTAGAGCTTGTTTATGGAAAAGTGTGTATTTCTGAAATTTCAACATGATTTGGAGCTTGTTTTTGAAAAGTGCTTATTTCTGTATTTCAACATGATTTGGAGCTTGTTTTTGAAAAGTGTTTATTTCTGTTTTTCAACATGATTTAGAGCTTGTTTTTGGAAAAGTGTTTATTTCTGTATTCCAATGTTGCAACTTGCTGAAAACTGTCCACAGTGTTCCTATCATCCTGATTAAACAGTACTGAAATAAAATTAACTTACAGAGTGCATCAGTCATGATTTAGAGCTTGTTTATGGAAAAGTGTGTATTTCTGTATTTCAACATGATTTGGAGCTTGTTTTTGAAAAGTGCTTATTTCTGTATTTCAACATGATTTGGAGCTTGTTTTTGAAAAGTGCATATTTCTGGTTTTCAACATGATTTAGAGCTTGTTTTTGGAAAAGTGTTTATTTCTGTATTCCAATGTTGCAACTTGCTGAAAACTGTCCACAGTGTTCCTATCATCCTGATTAAACAGTACTGAAATAAAATTAACTTACAGAGTGCATCAGTCATGATTTAGAGCTTGTTTATGGAAAAGTGTGTATTTCTGTATTTCAACATGATTTGGAGCTTGTTTTTGAAAAGTGCTTATTTCTGTTTTTCAACATGATTTGGAGCTTTTTTTTGAAAAGTGCCTATTTCTGGTTTTCAACATGATTTAGAGCTTGTTTTTGGAAAAGTGTTTATTTCTGTATTCCAATGTTGCAACTTGCTGAAAACTGTCCACAGTGTTCCTATCATCCTGATTAAACAGTACTGAAATAAAATTAACTTACAGAGTGCATCAGTCATGATTTAGAGCTAGTTTATGGAAAAGTGTGTGTTTCTGTATTTCAACATGATTTGGAGCTTGTTTTTGAAAAGTGCTTATTTCTGTATTTCAACATGATTTGGAGCTTGTTTTTGAAAAGTATTTATTTCTGTTTTTCAACATGATTTAGAGCTTGTTTTTGGAAAAGTGTTTATTTCTGTATTCCAATGTTGCAACTTGCTGAAAACTGTCCACAGTGTTCCTATCATCCTGATTAAACAGTACTGAAATAAAATTAACTTACAGAGTGCATCAGTCATGATTTAGAGCTTGTTTATGGAAAAGTGTGTATTTCTGTATTTCAACATGATTTGGAGCTTGTTTTTGAAAAGTGCTTATTTCTGTATTTCAACATGATTTGGAGCTTGTTTTTGAAAAGTGTTTATTTCTGTATTTCAACATGATTTAGAGCTTGTTTTTGGAAAAGTGTTTATTTCTGTATTCCAATGTTGCAACTTGCTGAAAACTGTCCACAGTGTTCCTATCATCCTGATTAAACAGTACTGAAATAAAATTAACTTACAGAGTGCATCAGTCATGATTTAGAGCTTGTTTATGGAAAAGTGTGTATTTCTGTATTTCAACATGATTTGGAGCTTTTTTTTGAAAAGTGCCTATTTCTGGTTTTCAACATGATTTAGAGCTTGTTTTTGGAAAAGTGTTTATTTCTGTATTCCAATGTTGCAACTTGCTGAAAACTGTCCACAGTGTTCCTATCATCCTGATTAAACAGTACTGAAATAAAATTAACTTACAGAGTGCATCAGTCATGATTTAGAGCTAGTTTATGGAAAGTGTGTGTTTCTGTATTTCAACATGATTTGGAGCTTGTTTTTGAAAAGTGCTTATTTCTGTATTTCAACATGATTTGGAGCTTGTTTTTGAAAAGTATTTATTTCTGTTTTTCAACATGATTTAGAGCTTGTTTTTGGAAAAGTGTTTATTTCTGTATTCCAATGTTGCAACTTGCTGAAAACTGTCCACAGTGTTCCTATCATCCTGATTAAACAGTACTGAAATAAAATTAACTTACAGAGTGCATCAGTCATGATTTAGAGCTTGTTTATGGAAAAGTGTGTATTTCTGTATTTCAACATGATTTGGAGCTTGTTTTTGAAAAGTGCCTATTTCTGGTTTTCAACATGATTTAGAGCTTGTTTTTGGAAAAGTGTTTATTTCTGTATTCCAATGTTGCAACTTGCTGAAAACTGTCCACAGTGTTCCTATCATCCTGATTAAACAGTACTGAAATAAAATTAACTTACAGAGTGCATCAGTCATGATTTAGAGCTTGTTTATGGAAAAGTGTGTATTTCTGTATTTCAACATGATTTGGAGCTTGTTTTTGAAAAGTGCATATTTCTGGTTTTCAACATGATTTAGAGCTTGTTTTTGGAAAAGTGTTTATTTCTGTATTCCAATGTTGCAACTTGCTGAAAACTGTCCACAGTGTTCCTATCATCCTGATTAAACAGTACTGAAATAAAATTAACTTACAGAGTGCATCAGTCATGATTTAGAGCTTGTTTATGGAAAAGTGTGTATTTCTGTATTTCAACATGATTTGGAGCTTGTTTTTGAAAAGTGCTTATTTCTGTTTTTCAACATGATTTGGAGCTTGTTTTTGAAAAGTGTTTATTTCTGTTTTTCAACATGATTTAGAGCTTGTTTTTGGAAAAGTGTATATTTCTGTATTCCAATGTTGCAACTTGCTGAAAACTGTCCACAGTGTTCCTATCATCCTGATTAAACAGTACTGAAATAAAATTAACTTACAGAGTGCATCAGTCATGATTTAGAGCTTGTTTATGGAAAAGTGTGTATTTCTGTATTTCAACATGATTTGGAGCTTGTTTTTGAAAAGTGCTTATTTCTGTATTTCAACATGATTTGGAGCTTGTTTTTGAAAAGTGTTTATTTCTGTATTTCAACATGATTTAGAGCTTGTTTTTGGAAAAGTGTTTATTTCTGTATTCCAATGTTGCAACTTGCTGAAAACTGTCCACAGTGTTCCTATCATCCTGATTAAACAGTACTGAAATAAAATTAACTTACAGAGTGCATCAGTCATGATTTAGAGCTTGTTTATGGAAAAAAGTGTATTTCTGTATTTCAACATGATTTGGAGCTTTTTTTTGAAAAGTGCCTATTTCTGGTTTTCAACATGATTTAGAGCTTGTTTTTGGAAAAGTGTTTATTTCTGTATTCCAATGTTGCAACTTGCTGAAAACTGTCCACAGTGTTCCTATCATCCTGATTAAACAGTACTGAAATAAAATTAACTTACAGAGTGCATCAGTCATGATTTAGAGCTAGTTTATGGAAAAGTGTGTGTTTCTGTATTTCAACATGATTTGGAGCTTGTTTTTGAAAAGTGCTTATTTCTGTATTTCAACATGATTTGGAGCTTGTTTTTGAAAAGTATTTATTTCTGTTTTTCAACATGATTTAGAGCTTGTTTTTGGAAAAGTGTTTATTTCTGTATTCCAATGTTGCAACTTGCTGAAAACTGTCCACAGTGTTCCTATCATCCTGATTAAACAGTACTGAAATAAAATTAACTTACAGAGTGCATCAGTCATGATTTAGAGCTTGTTTATGGAAAAGTGTGTATTTCTGTATTTCAACATGATTTGGAGCTTTTTTTTGAAAGGTGCCTATTTCTGGTTTTCATCATGATTTAGAGCTTGTTTTTGGAAAAGTGTTTATTTCTGTATTCCAATGTTGCAACTTGCTGAAAACTGTCCACAGTGTTCCTATCATCCTGATTAAACAGTACTGAAATAAAATTAACTTACAGAGTGCATCAGTCATGATTTAGAGCTTGTTTATGGAAAAGTGTGTATTTCTGTATTTCAACATGATTTGGAGCTTGTTTTTGAAAAGTGCATATTTCTGGTTTTCAGCATGATTTAGAGCTTGTTTTTGGAAAAGTGTTTATTTCTGTATTCCAATGTTGCAACTTGCTGAAAACTGTCCACAGTGTTCCTATCATCCTGATTAAACAGTACTGAAATAAAATTAACTTACAGAGTGCATCAGTCATGATTTAGAGCTTGTTTATGGAAAAGTGTATATTTCTGTATTTCAACATGATTTGGAGCTTTTTTTTGAAAAGTGCCTATTTCTGGTTTTCAACATGATTTAGAGCTTGTTTTTGGAAAAGTGTTTATTTCTGTATTCCAATGTTGCAACTTGCTGAAAACTGTCCACAGTGTTCCTATCATCCTGATTAAACAGTACTGAAATAAAATTAACTTACAGAGTGCATCAGTCATGATTTAGAGCTTGTTTATGGAAAAGTGTGTATTTCTGTATTTCAACATGATTTGGAGCTTGTTTTTGAAAAGTGCTTATTTCTGTATTTCAACATGATTTGGAGCTTGTTTTTGAAAAGTGTTTATTTCTGTTTTTCAACATGATTTAGAGCTTGTTTTTGGAAAAGTGTTTATTTCTGTATTCCAATGTTGCAACTTGCTGAAAACTGTCCACAGTGTTCCTATCATCCTGATTAAACAGTACTGAAATAAAATTAACTTACAGAGTGCATCAGTCATGATTTAGAGCTTGTTTATGGAAAAGTGTGTATTTCTGTATTTCAACATGATTTGGAGCTTGTTTTTGAAAAGTGCTTATTTCTGTATTTCAACATGATTTGGAGCTTGTTTTTGAAAAGTGCATATTTCTGGTTTTCAACATGATTTAGAGCTTGTTTTTGGAAAAGTGTTTATTTCTGTATTCCAATGTTGCAACTTGCTGAAAACTGTCCACAGTGTTCCTATCATCCTGATTAAACAGTACTGAAATAAAATTAACTTACAGAGTGCATCAGTCATGATTTAGAGCTTGTTTATGGAAAAGTGTGTATTTCTGTATTTCAACATGATTTGGAGCTTGTTTTTGAAAAGTGCTTATTTCTGTTTTTCAACATGATTTGGAGCTTTTTTTTGAAAAGTGCCTATTTCTGGTTTTCAACATGATTTAGAGCTTGTTTTTGGAAAAGTGTTTATTTCTGTATTCCAATGTTGCAACTTGCTGAAAACTGTCCACAGTGTTCCTATCATCCTGATTAAACAGTACTGAAATAAAATTAACTTACAGAGTGCATCAGTCATGATTTAGAGCTAGTTTATGGAAAAGTGTGTGTTTCTGTATTTCAACATGATTTGGAGCTTGTTTTTGAAAAGTGCTTATTTCTGTATTTCAACATGATTTGGAGCTTGTTTTTGAAAAGTATTTATTTCTGTTTTTCAACATGATTTAGAGCTTGTTTTTGGAAAAGTGTTTATTTCTGTATTCCAATGTTGCAACTTGCTGAAAACTGTCCACAGTGTTCCTATCATCCTGATTAAACAGTACTGAAATAAAATTAACTTACAGAGTGCATCAGTCATGATTTAGAGCTTGTTTATGGAAAAGTGTGTATTTCTGTATTTCAACATGATTTGGAGCTTGTTTTTGAAAAGTGCTTATTTCTGTATTTCAACATGATTTGGAGCTTGTTTTTGAAAAGTGTTTATTTCTGTATTTCAACATGATTTAGAGCTTGTTTTTGGAAAAGTGTTTATTTCTGTATTCCAATGTTGCAACTTGCTGAAAACTGTCCACAGTGTTCCTATCATCCTGATTAAACAGTACTGAAATAAAATTAACTTACAGAGTGCATCAGTCATGATTTAGAGCTTGTTTATGGAAAAGTGTGTATTTCTGTATTTCAACATGATTTGGAGCTTTTTTTTGAAAAGTGCCTATTTCTGGTTTTCAACATGATTTAGAGCTTGTTTTTGGAAAAGTGTTTATTTCTGTATTCCAATGTTGCAACTTGCTGAAAACTGTCCACAGTGTTCCTATCATCCTGATTAAACAGTACTGAAATAAAATTAACTTACAGAGTGCATCAGTCATGATTTAGAGCTAGTTTATGGAAAGTGTGTGTTTCTGTATTTCAACATGATTTGGAGCTTGTTTTTGAAAAGTGCTTATTTCTGTATTTCAACATGATTTGGAGCTTGTTTTTGAAAAGTATTTATTTCTGTTTTTCAACATGATTTAGAGCTTGTTTTTGGAAAAGTGTTTATTTCTGTATTCCAATGTTGCAACTTGCTGAAAACTGTCCACAGTGTTCCTATCATCCTGATTAAACAGTACTGAAATAAAATTAACTTACAGAGTGCATCAGTCATGATTTAGAGCTTGTTTATGGAAAAGTGTGTATTTCTGTATTTCAACATGATTTGGAGCTTGTTTTTGAAAAGTGCCTATTTCTGGTTTTCAACATGATTTAGAGCTTGTTTTTGGAAAAGTGTTTATTTCTGTATTCCAATGTTGCAACTTGCTGAAAACTGTCCACAGTGTTCCTATCATCCTGATTAAACAGTACTGAAATAAAATTAACTTACAGAGTGCATCAGTCATGATTTAGAGCTTGTTTATGGAAAAGTGTGTATTTCTGTATTTCAACATGATTTGGAGCTTGTTTTTGAAAAGTGCATATTTCTGGTTTTCAACATGATTTAGAGCTTGTTTTTGGAAAAGTGTTTATTTCTGTATTCCAATGTTGCAACTTGCTGAAAACTGTCCACAGTGTTCCTATCATCCTGATTAAACAGTACTGAAATAAAATTAACTTACAGAGTGCATCAGTCATGATTTAGAGCTTGTTTATGGAAAAGTGTGTATTTCTGTATTTCAACATGATTTGGAGCTTGTTTTTGAAAAGTGCTTATTTCTGTTTTTCAACATGATTTGGAGCTTGTTTTTGAAAAGTGTTTATTTCTGTTTTTCAACATGATTTAGAGCTTGTTTTTGGAAAAGTGTATATTTCTGTATTCCAATGTTGCAACTTGCTGAAAACTGTCCACAGTGTTCCTATCATCCTGATTAAACAGTACTGAAATAAAATTAACTTACAGAGTGCATCAGTCATGATTTAGAGCTTGTTTATGGAAAAGTGTGTATTTCTGTATTTCAACATGATTTGGAGCTTGTTTTTGAAAAGTGCTTATTTCTGTATTTCAACATGATTTGGAGCTTGTTTTTGAAAAGTGTTTATTTCTGTATTTCAACATGATTTAGAGCTTGTTTTTGGAAAAGTGTTTATTTCTGTATTCCAATGTTGCAACTTGCTGAAAACTGTCCACAGTGTTCCTATCATCCTGATTAAACAGTACTGAAATAAAATTAACTTACAGAGTGCATCAGTCATGATTTAGAGCTTGTTTATGGAAAAAAGTGTATTTCTGTATTTCAACATGATTTGGAGCTTTTTTTTGAAAAGTGCCTATTTCTGGTTTTCAACATGATTTAGAGCTTGTTTTTGGAAAAGTGTTTATTTCTGTATTCCAATGTTGCAACTTGCTGAAAACTGTCCACAGTGTTCCTATCATCCTGATTAAACAGTACTGAAATAAAATTAACTTACAGAGTGCATCAGTCATGATTTAGAGCTAGTTTATGGAAAAGTGTGTGTTTCTGTATTTCAACATGATTTGGAGCTTGTTTTTGAAAAGTGCTTATTTCTGTATTTCAACATGATTTGGAGCTTGTTTTTGAAAAGTATTTATTTCTGTTTTTCAACATGATTTAGAGCTTGTTTTTGGAAAAGTGTTTATTTCTGTATTCCAATGTTGCAACTTGCTGAAAACTGTCCACAGTGTTCCTATCATCCTGATTAAACAGTACTGAAATAAAATTAACTTACAGAGTGCATCAGTCATGATTTAGAGCTTGTTTATGGAAAAGTGTGTATTTCTGTATTTCAACATGATTTGGAGCTTGTTTTTGAAAAGTGCTTATTTCTGTATTTCAACATGATTTGGAGCTTGTTTTTGAAAAGTGTTTATTTCTGTATTTCAACATGATTTAGAGCTTGTTTTTGGAAAAGTGTTTATTTCTGTATTCCAATGTTGCAACTTGCTGAAAACTGTCCACAGTGTTCCTATCATCCTGATTAAACAGTACTGAAATAAAATTAACTTACAGAGTGCATCAGTCATGATTTAGAGCTTGTTTATGGAAAAGTGTGTATTTCTGTATTTCAACATGATTTGGAGCTTTTTTTTGAAAAGTGCCTATTTCTGGTTTTCAACATGATTTAGAGCTTGTTTTTGGAAAAGTGTTTATTTCTGTATTCCAATGTTGCAACTTGCTGAAAACTGTCCACAGTGTTCCTATCATCCTGATTAAACAGTACTGAAATAAAATTAACTTACAGAGTGCATCAGTCATGATTTAGAGCTAGTTTATGGAAAAGTGTGTGTTTCTGTATTTCAACATGATTTGGAGCTTGTTTTTGAAAAGTGCTTATTTCTGTATTTCAACATGATTTGGAGCTTGTTTTTGAAAAGTATTTATTTCTGTTTTTCAACATGATTTAGAGCTTGTTTTTGGAAAAGTGTTTATTTCTGTATTCCAATGTTGCAACTTGCTGAAAACTGTCCACAGTGTTCCTATCATCCTGATTAACCTGTTGGGGATGGGGGCGCTGTTTAGACTATTTATGCTAATGTGGCTAATTTTTTAAACGGCTTCCCACAAAATCCTTGATCGTACAATATGCATATTATTATTATTATTGGATAGAAAACAGTCTATAGTTTCTATAGGAGTTGAAATTTTGTCTCTAAGTGGAACAGAGCCCATTCTACAGCAATTTCCCTGACATGGAGTCAGATTTGAGAAACGTTGGCCACTTTTCTGAAGTCATTTAAACGGGCACTGTCGTTGCTATGACTATACGGACACTTCTTACGTCTTCCCCTGGATGCCTTTACGTGATGACGATTCCAACGGGCTCGATTGCTCGTTCACAGGCCCTACAAATGAAAAAAACCTTTAGCTAGCAAGTCTTTTCTTGCTGCGTAACGCGCGTGGAAGACACCGACCCTCTCCTGTTCCAAGCGTTAGTTTAGCCTGTTATATTTCTCCGGTCATCTTTTCACTCGTTATAGGAGTTACAAACATCACAAAGTAGTTAATTTAAAGCGTTTTATAGCAATTTATATCCGTTTAGTGCGATTTTGGGACATTTATTTTTGCAACGATGTGAAAAGTTGGTCACGCTTTTCAGTTCATCCCGAACGTAGTTGACATTTCCACATGGCAAGAGGACAGCTTTCCACCAAAAGACGATTTCTCCCAAGAAAGGATCCTTTGCCCAAGATACTGATGGAAGAACAGCTCAAGGTAGGACATTTTTATTATGATAAATCGTGTTTCTGTCGAAACATTTTAGTGGCTTAGGACGCCATGTTTTTTGACGTAGCTTCGCTTGGCGCAAACTGTATTGAAAAGTAAGGATAAATTAAAAAATGTAATAACGCAATTGTATTAAGAATTAAATTGTCTATCAATCCCTGTCCACCCTATATTTTTTAGTCACGTTTATGAGTATTTATGTATAAGAGTAGATCACTGTCTAAGTGGCGCAAGGACGTTTTCTTTACCAGCTTGTCTACATTTCACATTGTCTAACCATGATTTTGGTGGCTAAATATAAACATTTTCGATCAAACTGTATATGCATGTTGTAATGTGATGTTACAGGAGTGTCATCGGAAGAATTCTGAGAAGGTTAGTGAAAAAATTAATATCTTTTGGCGATGTTGACTTTTATCGCTCACTTTGGCTAGAATCAATGCTGGGCTGCTAATTGCTATGTGCTAAGCTAATATAACGATTTATTGTGTTTTCGCTGTAAGACACTTAGAAAATCTGAAATATTGTCTGTATTCACAGGATCTGTGTCTTTCGATTCGTGTATGCTGTGTATTTTTACGAAATGTTTGATGATTAGTAGTTAGGTAAACACGTTGCTCATTGTAATTATTCTAGTCCATTTGTGATGGTGGGTGCAATTGTAAACTATGCCATATACCTGAAATATGCACTTTTTTCTAACAAAACCTATCCCATACCATAAATATGTTATCAGACTGTCATCTAATGAGTTTTTTTGTTGGTTAGGGGCTATAAATATCTTAGTTTAGCCGAATTGGTGATGGCTACTGGTGTTGGTGGACAAATAAAAGATGGTGGAATATGCTAATGTGTTTTTTAGGTAATAGATGTACATCTTTACATATTGTGTCTTCCCTGTAAAACATTTTAAAAATCGGAAATGTTGACTGGATTCATAAGATCTGTGTCTTTCATTAGCTGTATTGGACTTTAATGTGTGAAAGTTAAATATTTTAAAAAAATATTTTTTTTGAATTTCGCGGCACTGGTTTTTCAGTGGGGGGGGGGGGGGAGTGCCGCTAGCGCCACGCTGATCCTAGACAGGTTAAACAGTACTGAAATAAAATTAACTTACAGAGTGCATCAGTCATGATTTAGAGCTTGTTTATGGAAAAGTGTGTATTTCTGTATTTCAACATGATTTGGAGCTTGTTTTTGAAAAGTGCATATTTCTGGTTTTCAACATGATTTAGAGCTTGTTTTTGGAAAAGTGTTTTTTTCTGTATTCCAATGTTGCAACTTGCTGAAAACTGTCCACAGTGTTCCTATCATACTGATTAAACAGTACTGAAATAAAATTAACTTACAGAGTGCATCAGTCATGATTTAGAGCTTGTTTATGGAAAAGTGTGTATTTCTGTATTTCAACATGATTTGGAGCTTGTTTTTGAAAAGTGCATATTTCTGGTTTTCAACATGATTTAGAGCTTGTTTTTGGAAAAGTGTTTATTTCTGTATTCCAATTTTGCAACTTGCTGAAAACTGTCCACAGTGTTCCTATCATCCTGATTAAACAGTACTGAAATAAAATTAACTTACAGAGTGCATCAGTCATGATTTAGAGCTTGTTTATGGAAAAGTGTGTATTTCTGTATTTCAACATGATTTGGAGCTTGTTTTTGAAAAGTGCTTATTTCTGTTTTTCAACATGATTTGGAGCTTGTTTTTGAAAAGTGTTTATTTCTGTTTTTCAACATGATTTAGAGCTTGTTTTTGGAAAAGTGTATATTTCTGTATTCCAATGTTGCAACTTGCTGAAAACTGTCCACAGTGTTCCTATCATCCTGATTAAACAGTACTGAAATAAAATTAACTTACAGAGTGCATCAGTCATGATTTAGAGCTTGTTTATGGAAAAGTGTGTATTTCTGTATTTCAACATGATTTGGAGCTTGTTTTTGAAAAGTGCTTATTTCTGTATTTCAACATGATTTGGAGCTTGTTTTTGAAAAGTGTTTATTTCTGTATTTCAACATGATTTAGAGCTTGTTTTTGGAAAAGTGTTTATTTCTGTATTCCAATGTTGCAACTTGCTGAAAACTGTCCACAGTGTTCCTATCATCCTGATTAAACAGTACTGAAATAAAATTAACTTACAGAGTGCATCAGTCATGATTTAGAGCTTGTTTATGGAAAAGTGTGTATTTCTGTATTTCAACATGATTTGGAGCTTGTTTTTGAAAAGTGCATATTTCTGGTTTTCAACATGATTTAGAGCTTGTTTTTGGAAAAGTGTTTTTTTCTGTATTCCAATGTTGCAACTTGCTGAAAACTGTCCACAGTGTTCCTATCATACTGATTAAACAGTACTGAAATAAAATTAACTTACAGAGTGCATCAGTCATGATTTAGAGCTTGTTTATGGAAAAGTGTGTATTTCTGTATTTCAACATGATTTGGAGCTTGTTTTTGAAAAGTGCATATTTCTGGTTTTCAACATGATTTAGAGCTTGTTTTTGGAAAAGTGTTTATTTCTGTATTCCAATTTTGCAACTTGCTGAAAACTGTCCACAGTGTTCCTATCATCCTGATTAAACAGTACTGAAATAAAATTAACTTACAGAGTGCATCAGTCATGATTTAGAGCTTGTTTATGGAAAAGTGTGTATTTCTGTATTTCAACATGATTTGGAGCTTGTTTTTGAAAAGTGCTTATTTCTGTTTTTCAACATGATTTGGAGCTTGTTTTTGAAAAGTGTTTATTTCTGTTTTTCAACATGATTTAGAGCTTGTTTTTGGAAAAGTGTATATTTCTGTATTCCAATGTTGCAACTTGCTGAAAACTGTCCACAGTGTTCCTATCATCCTGATTAAACAGTACTGAAATAAAATTAACTTACAGAGTGCATCAGTCATGATTTAGAGCTTGTTTATGGAAAAGTGTGTATTTCTGTATTTCAACATGATTTGGAGCTTGTTTTTGAAAAGTGCATATTTCTGTATTTCAACATGATTTGGAGCTTGTTTTTGAAAAGTGTTTATTTCTGTTTTTCAACATGATTTAGAGCTTGTTTTTGGAAAAGTGTTTATTTCTGTATTCCAATGTTGCAACTTGCTGAAAACTGTCCACAGTGTTCCTATCATCCTGATTAAACAGTACTGAAATAAAATTAACTTACAGAGTGCATCAGTCATGATTTAGAGCTTGTTTATGGAAAAGTGTGTATTTCTGTATTTCAACATGATTTGGAGCTTGTTTTTGAAAAGTGCTTATTTCTGTATTTCAACATGATTTGGAGCTTGTTTTTGAAAAGTGTTTATTTCTGTATTTCAACATGATTTAGAGCTTGTTTTTGGAAAAGTGTTTATTTCTGTATTCCAATGTTGCAACTTGCTGAAAACTGTCCACAGTGTTCCTATCATCCTGATTAAACAGTACTGAAATAAAATTAACTTACAGAGTGCATCAGTCATGATTTAGAGCTTGTTTATGGAAAAGTGTGTATTTCTGTATTTCAACATGATTTGGAGCTTTTTTTTGAAAAGTGCCTATTTCTGGTTTTCAACATGATTTAGAGCTTGTTTTTGGAAAAGTGTTTATTTCTGTATTCCAATGTTGCAACTTGCTGAAAACTGTCCACAGTGTTCCTATCATCCTGATTAAACAGTACTGAAATAAAATTAACTTACAGAGTGCATCAGTCATGATTTAGAGCTAGTTTATGGAAAAGTGTGTGTTTCTGTATTTCAACATGATTTGGAGCTTGTTTTTGAAAAGTGCTTATTTCTGTATTTCAACATGATTTGGAGCTTGTTTTTGAAAAGTATTTATTTCTGTTTTTCAACATGATTTAGAGCTTGTTTTTGGAAAAGTGTTTATTTCTGTATTCCAATGTTGCAACTTGCTGAAAACTGTCCACAGTGTTCCTATCATCCTGATTAAACAGTACTGAAATAAAATTAACTTACAGAGTGCATCAGTCATGATTTAGAGCTTGTTTATGGAAAAGTGTGTATTTCTGTATTTCAACATGATTTGGAGCTTGTTTTTGAAAAGTGCTTATTTCTGTATTTCAACATGATTTGGAGCTTGTTTTTGAAAAGTGTTTATTTCTGTTTTTCAACATGATTTAGAGCTTGTTTTTGGAAAAGTGTTTATTTCTGTATTCCAATGTTGCAACTTGCTGAAAACTGTCCACAGTGTTCCTATCATCCTGATTAAACAGTACTGAAATAAAATTAACTTACAGAGTGCATCAGTCATGATTTAGAGCTTGTTTATGGAAAAGTGTGTATTTCTGTATTTCAACATGATTTGGAGCTTGTTTTTGAAAAGTGCATATTTCTGGTTTTCAACATGATTTAGAGCTTGTTTTTGGAAAAGTGTTTTTTTCTGTATTCCAATGTTGCAACTTGCTGAAAACTGTCCACAGTGTTCCTATCATACTGATTAAACAGTACTGAAATAAAATTAACTTACAGAGTGCATCAGTCATGATTTAGAGCTTGTTTATGGAAAAGTGTGTATTTCTGTATTTCAACATGATTTGGAGCTTGTTTTTGAAAAGTGCATATTTCTGGTTTTCAACATGATTTAGAGCTTGTTTTTGGAAAAGTGTTTATTTCTGTATTCCAATTTTGCAACTTGCTGAAAACTGTCCACAGTGTTCCTATCATCCTGATTAAACAGTACTGAAATAAAATTAACTTACAGAGTGCATCAGTCATGATTTAGAGCTTGTTTATGGAAAAGTGTGTATTTCTGTATTTCAACATGATTTGGAGCTTGTTTTTGAAAAGTGCTTATTTCTGTTTTTCAACATGATTTGGAGCTTGTTTTTGAAAAGTGTTTATTTCTGTTTTTCAACATGATTTAGAGCTTGTTTTTGGAAAAGTGTATATTTCTGTATTCCAATGTTGCAACTTGCTGAAAACTGTCCACAGTGTTCCTATCATCCTGATTAAACAGTACTGAAATAAAATTAACTTACAGAGTGCATCAGTCATGATTTAGAGCTTGTTTATGGAAAAGTGTGTATTTCTGTATTTCAACATGATTTGGAGCTTGTTTTTGAAAAGTGCATATTTCTGTATTTCAACATGATTTGGAGCTTTTTTTTGAAAAGTGCCTATTTCTGTTTTTCAACACGATTTAGAGCTTGTTTTTGGAAAAGTGTTTATTTCTGTATTTCAATGTTGCAACTTGCTGAAAACTGTCCACATTGTTCCTATCATCCTGATTAAACAGTACTGAAATAAAATTAACTTACAGAGTGCATCAGTCATGATTTAGAGTTTGTTTATGGAAAAGTGTGTATTTCTGTATTTCAACATGATTTGGAGCTTGTTTTTGAAAAGTGCATATTTCTGTATTTCAACATGATTTGGAGCTTGTTTTTGAAAAGTGCTTATTTCTGTTTCTCAACACGATTTAGAGCTTGTTTTTGGATAAGTGTTTATTTCTGTATTCCAATGTTGCAACTTGCTGAAAACTGTCCACAGTGTTCCTATCATCCTGATTAAACAGTACTGAAATAAAATTAACTTACAGAATGCATCAGTCATGATTTAGAGCTTGTTTATGGAAAAGTGTGTATTTCTGTATTTCAACATGATTTGGAGCTTGTTTTTGAAAAGTGTTTATTTCTGTTTTTCAACATGATTTAGAGCTTGTTTTTGGAAAAGTGTTTATTTCTGTATTCCAATGTTGCAACTTGCTGAAAACTGTCCACAGTGTTCCTATCATCCTGATTAAACAGTACTGAAATAAAATTAACTTACAGAGTGCATCAGTCATGATTTAGAGCTTGTTTATGGAAAAGTGTGTTTTTCTGTATTTCAACATGATTTGGAGCTTGTTTTTGAAAAGTGCATATTTCTGTATTTCAACATGATTTGGAGCTTTTTTTTGAAAAGTGCCTATTTCTGGTTTTCAACATGATTTAGAGCTTGTTTTTGGAAAAGTGTTTATTTCTGTATTCCAATGTTGCAACTTGCTGAAAACTGTCCACAGTGTTCCTATCATCCTGATTAAACAGTACTGAAATAAAATTAACTTACAGAGTGCATCAGTCATGATTTAGAGCTTGTTTATGGAAAAGTGTGTATTTCTGTATTTCAACATGATTTGGAGCTTGTTTTTGAAAAGTGCATATTTCTGGTTTTCAACATGATTTAGAGCTTGTTTTTGGAAAAGTGTTTATTTCTGTATTCCAATGTTGCAACTTGCTGAAAACTGTCCACAGTGTTCCTATCATCCTGATTAAACAGTACTGAAATAAAATTAACTTACAGAGTGCATCAGTCATGATTTAGAGCTTGTTTATGGAAAAGTGTATATTTCTGTATTTCAACATGATTTGGAGCTTTTTTTTGAAAAGTGCCTATTTCTGGTTTTCAACATGATTTAGAGCTTGTTTTTGAAAAGTGTTTATTTCTGTATTCCAATGTTGCAACTTGCTGAAAACTGTCCACAGTGTTCCTATCATCCTGATTAAACAGTACTGAAATAAAATTAACTTACAGAGTGCATCAGTCATGATTTAGAGCTTGTTTATGGAAAAGTGTGTATTTCTGTATTTCAACATGATTTGGAGCTTGTTTTTGAAAAGTGCTTATTTCTGTATTTCAACATGATTTGGAGCTTGTTTTTGAAAAGTGTTTATTTCTGTTTTTCAACATGATTTAGAGCTTGTTTTTGGAAAAGTGTTTATTTCTGTATTCCAATGTTGCAACTTGCTGAAAACTGTCCACAGTGTTCCTATCATCCTGATTAAACAGTACTGAAATAAAATTAACTTACAGAGTGCATCAGTCATGATTTAGAGCTTGTTTATGGAAAAGTGTGTATTTCTGTATTTCAACATGATTTGGAGCTTGTTTTTGAAAAGTGCATATTTCTGTATTTCAACATGATTTGGAGCTTTTTTTTGAAAAGTGCCTATTTCTGTTTTTCAACACGATTTAGAGCTTGTTTTTGGAAAAGTGTTTATTTCTGTATTTCAATGTTGCAACTTGCTGAAAACTGTCCACATTGTTCCTATCATCCTGATTAAACAGTACTGAAATAAAATTAACTTACAGAGTGCATCAGTCATGATTTAGAGTTTGTTTATGGAAAAGTGTGTATTTCTGTATTTCAACATGATTTGGAGCTTGTTTTTGAAAAGTGCATATTTCTGTATTTCAACATGATTTGGAGCTTGTTTTTGAAAAGTGCTTATTTCTGTTTCTCAACACGATTTAGAGCTTGTTTTTGGATAAGTGTTTATTTCTGTATTCCAATGTTGCAACTTGCTGAAAACTGTCCACAGTGTTCCTATCATCCTGATTAAACAGTACTGAAATAAAATTAACTTACAGAATGCATCAGTCATGATTTAGAGCTTGTTTATGGAAAAGTGTGTATTTCTGTATTTCAACATGATTTGGAGCTTGTTTTTGAAAAGTGCTTATTTCTGTATTTCAACATGATTTGGAGCTTTTTTTTGAAAAGTGCCTATTTCTGTTTTTCAACACGATTTAGAGCTTGTTTTTGGAAAAGTGTTTATTTCTGTATTTCAATGTTGCAACTTGCTGAAAACTGTCCACATTGTTCCTATCATCCTGATTAAACAGTACTGAAATAAAATTAACTTACAGAGTGCATCAGTCATGATTTAGAGTTTGTTTATGGAAAAGTGTGTATTTCTGTATTTCAACATGATTTGGAGCTTGTTTTTGAAAAGTGCATATTTCTGTATTTCAACATGATTTGGAGCTTGTTTTTGAAAAGTGCTTATTTCTGTTTCTCAACACGATTTAGAGCTTGTTTTTGGATAAGTGTTTATTTCTGTATTCCAATGTTGCAACTTGCTGAAAACTGTCCACAGTGTTCCTATCATCCTGATTAAACAGTACTGAAATAAAATTAACTTACAGAATGCATCAGTCATGATTTAGAGCTTGTTTATGGAAAAGTGTGTATTTCTGTATTTCAACATGATTTGGAGCTTGTTTTTGAAAAGTGCTTATTTCTGTATTTCAACATGATTTGGAGCTTGTTTTTGAAAAGTGCATATTTCTGTATTTCAACATGATTTGGAGCTTTTTTTTGAAAAGTGCCTATTTCTGTTTTTCAACACGATTTAGAGCTTGTTTTTGGAAAAGTGTTTATTTCTGTATTTCAATGTTGCAACTTGCTGAAAACTGTCCACATTGTTCCTATCATCCTGATTAAACAGTACTGAAATAAAATTAACTTACAGAGTGCATCAGTCATGATTTAGAGCTTGTTTATGGAAAAGTGTGTATTTCTGTATTTCAACATGATTTGGAGCTTTTTTTTGAAAAGTGCCTATTTCTGGTTTTCAACATGATTTAGAGCTTGTTTTTGGAAAAGTGTTTATTTCTGTATTCCAATGTTGCAACTTGCTGAAAACTGTCCACATTGTTCCTATCATCCTGATTAAACAGTACTGAAATAAAATTAACTTACAGAGTGCATCAGTCATGATTTAGAGTTTGTTTATGTAAAAGTGTGTATTTCTGTATTTCAACATGATTTGGAGCTTTTTTTTGAAAAGTGCCTATTTCTGTTTTTCAACACGATTTAGAGCTTGTTTTTGGAAAAGTGCTTATTTCTGTATTTCAATGTTGCAACTTGCTGAAAACTGTCCACATTGTTCCTATCATCCTGATTAAACAGTACTGAAATAAAATTAACTTACAGAGTGCATCAGTCATGATTTAGAGTTTGTTTATGGAAAAGTGTGTATTTCTGTATTTCAACATGATTTGGAGCTTGTTTTTGAAAAGTGCATATTTCTGTATTTCAACATGATTTGGAGCTTGTTTTTGAAAAGTGCTTATTTCTGTTTCTCAACACGATTTAGAGCTTGTTTTTGGATAAGTGTTTATTTCTGTATTCCAATGTTGCAACTTGCTGAAAACTGTCCACAGTGTTCCTATCATCCTGATTAAACAGTACTGAAATAAAATTAACTTACAGAGTGCATCAGTCATGATTTAGAGCTTGTTTATGGAAAAGTGTGTATTTCTGTATTTCAACATGATTTGGAACTTTTTTTTGAAAAGTGCCTATTTCTGGTTTTCAACATGATTTAGAGCTTGTTTTTGGAAAAGTGTTTATTTCTGTATTCCAATGTTGCAACTTGCTGAAAACTGTCCACAGTGTTCCTATCATCCTGATTAAACAGTACTGAAATAAAATTAACTTACAGAGTGCATCAGTCATGATTTAGAGCTTGTTTATGGAAAAGTGTATATTTCTGTATTTCAACATGATTTGGAACTTTTTTTTGAAAAGTGCCTATTTCTGGTTTTCAACATGATTTAGAGCTTGTTTTTGAAAAGTGCTTATTTCTGTATTTCAACATGATTTGGAGCTTGTTTTTGAAAAGTGTTTATTTCTGTTTTTCAACATGATTTAGAGCTTGTTTTTGGAAAAGTGTTTATTTCTGTATTCCAATGTTGCAACTTGCTGAAAACTGTCCACAGTGTTCCTATCATCCTGATTAAACAGTACTGAAATAAAATTAACTTACAGAGTGCATCAGTCATGATTTAGAGCTTGTTTATGGAAAAGTGTGTATTTCTGTATTTCAACATGATTTGGAGCTTGTTTCTGAAAAGTGCTTATTTCTGTATTTCAACATGATTTGGAGCTTGTTTTTGAAAAGTGTTTATTTCTGTTTTTCAACATGATTTAGAGCTTGTTTTTGGAAAAGTGTTTATTTCTGTATTCCAATGTTGCAACTTGCTGAAAACTGTCCACAGTGTTCCTATCATCCTGATTAAACAGTACTGAAATAAAATTAACTTACAGAGTGCATCAGTCATGATTTAGAGCTTGTTTATGGAAAAGTGTGTATTTCTGTATTTCAACATGATTTGGAGCTTGTTTTTGAAAAGTGCATATTTCTGTATTTCAACATGATTTGGAGCTTTTTTTTGAAAATTGCCTATTTCTGTTTTTCAACACGATTTAGAGCTTGTTTTTGGAAAAGTGTTTATTTCTGTATTTCAATGTTGCAACTTGCTGAAAACTGTCCACATTGTTCCTATCATCCTGATTAAACAGTACTGAAATAAAATTAACTTACAGAGTGCATAAGTCATGATTTAGAGCTTGTTTATGGAAAAGTGTGTATTTCTGTATTTCAACATGATTTGGAGCTTGTTTTTGAAAAGTGCATATTTCTGTATTTCAACATGATTTGGAGCTTGTTTTTGAAAAGTGCTTATTTCTGTTTCTCAACACGATTTAGAGCTTGTTTTTGGATAAGTGTTTATTTCTGTATTCCAATGTTGCAACTTGCTGAAAACTGTCCACAGTGTTCCTATCATCCTGATTAAACAGTACTGAAATAAAATTAACTTACAGAGTGCATCAGTCATGATTTAGAGCTTGTTTATGGAAAAGTGTGTATTTCTGTATTTCAACATGATTTGGAGCTTGTTTTTGAAAAGTGCTTATTTCTGTATTTCAACATGATTTGGAGCTTGTTTTTGAAAAGTGTTTATTTCTGTTTTTCAACATGATTTAGAGCTTGTTTTTGGAAAAGTGTTTATTTCTGTATTCCAATGTTGCAACTTGCTGAAAACTGTCCACAGTGTTCCTATCATCCTGATTAAACAGTACTGAAATAAAATTAACTTACAGAGTGCATCAGTCATGATTTAGAGCTTGTTTATGGAAAAGTGTGTTTTTCTGTATTTCAACATGATTTGGAGCTTGTTTTTGAAAAGTGCATATTTCTGTATTTCAACATGATTTGGAGCTTTTTTTTGAAAAGTGCCTATTTCTGTTTTTCAACACGATTTAGAGCTTGTTTTTGGAAAAGTGTTTATTTCTGTATTTCAATGTTGCAACTTGCTGAAAACTGTCCACATTGTTCCTATCATCCTGATTAAACAGTACTGAAATAAAATTAACTTACAGAGTGCATCAGTCATGATTTAGAGCTTGTTTATGGAAAAGTGTGTATTTCTGTATTTCAACATGATTTGGAGCTTGTTTTTGAAAAGTGCTTATTTCTGTATTTCAACATGATTTGGAGCTTGTTTTTGAAAAGTGCATATTTCTGTATTTCAACATGATTTGGAGCTTTTTTTTGAAAAGTGCCTATTTCTGTTTTTCAACACGATTTAGAGCTTGTTTTTGGAAAAGTGTTTATTTCTGTATTTCAATGTTGCAACTTGCTGAAAACTGTCCACATTGTTCCTATCATCCTGATTAAACAGTACTGAAATAAAATTAACTTACAGAGTGCATCAGTCATGATTTAGAGCTTGTTTATGGAAAAGTGTGTATTTCTGTATTTCAACATGATTTGGAGCTTGTTTTTGAAAAGTGCATATTTCTGTATTTCAACATGATTTGGAGCTTGTTTTTGAAAAGTGCCTATTTCTGTTTCTCAACACGATTTAGAGCTTGTTTTTGGATAAGTGTTTATTTCTGTATTCCAATGTTGCAACTTGCTGAAAACTGTCCACAGTGTTCCTATAATCCTGATTAAACAGTACTGAAATAAAATTAACTTACAGAGTGCATCAGTCATGATTTAGAGCTTGTTTATGGAAAAGTGTATATTTCTGTATTTCAACATGATTTGGAGCTTTTTTTTGAAAAGTGCCTATTTCTGGTTTTCAACATGATTTAGAGCTTGTTTTTGGAAAAGTGTTTATTTCTGTATTCCAATGTTGCAACTTGCTGAAAACTGTCCACATTGTTCCTATCATCCTGATTAAACAGTACTGAAATAAAATTAACTTACAGAGTGCATCAGTCATGATTTAGAGTTTGTTTATGTAAAAGTGTGTATTTCTGTATTTCAACATGATTTGGAGCTTTTTTTTGAAAAGTGCCTATTTCTGTTTTTCAACACGATTTAGAGCTTGTTTTTGGAAAAGTGTTTATTTCTGTATTTCAATGTTGCAACTTGCTGAAAACTGTCCACATTGTTCCTATCATCCTGATTAAACAGTACTGAAATAAAATTAACTTACAGAGTGCATCAGTCATGATTTAGAGTTTGTTTATGGAAAAGTGTGTATTTCTGTATTTCAACATGATTTGGAGCTTGTTTTTGAAAAGTGCATATTTCTGTATTTCAACATGATTTGGAGCTTGTTTTTGAAAAGTGCTTATTTCTGTTTCTCAACACGATTTAGAGCTTGTTTTTGGATAAGTGTTTATTTCTGTATTCCAATGTTGCAACTTGCTGAAAACTGTCCACAGTGTTCCTATCATCCTGATTAAACAGTACTGAAATAAAATTAACTTACAGAGTGCATCAGTCATGATTTAGAGCTTGTTTATGGAAAAGTGTATATTTCTGTATTTCAACATGATTTGGAACTTTTTTTTGAAAAGTGCCTATTTCTGGTTTTCAACATGATTTAGAGCTTGTTTTTGGAAAAGTGTTTATTTCTGTATTCCAATGTTGCAACTTGCTGAAAACTGTCCACAGTGTTCCTATCATCCTGATTAAACAGTACTGAAATAAAATTAACTTACAGAGTGCATCAGTCATGATTTAGAGCTTGTTTATGGAAAAGTGTGTATTTCTGTATTTCAACATGATTTGGAGCTTGTTTTTGAAAAGTGCATATTTCTGTATTTCAACATGATTTGGAGCTTTTTTTTGAAAAGTGCCTATTTCTGTTTTTCAACATGATTTAGAGCTTGTTTTTGGAAAAGTGTTTATTTCTGTATTCCAATGTTGCAACTTGCTGAAAACTGTCCACAGTGTTCCTATCATCCTGATTAAACAGTACTGAAATAAAATTAACTTACAGAGTGCATCAGTCATGATTTAGAGCTTGTTTATGGAAAAGTGTGTATTTCTGTATTTCAACATGATTTGGAGCTTGTTTTTGAAAAGTGCTTATTTCTGTATTTCAACATGATTTGGAGCTTGTTTTTGAAAAGTGTTTATTTCTGTTTTTCAACATGATTTAGAGCTTGTTTTTGGAAAAGTGTTTATTTCTGTATTCCAATGTTGCAACTTGCTGAAAACTGTCCACAGTGTTCCTATCATCCTGATTAAACAGTACTGAAATAAAATTAACTTACAGAGTGCATCAGTCATGATTTAGAGCTTGTTTATGGAAAAGTGTGTATTTCTGTATTTCAACATGATTTGGAGCTTGTTTTTGAAAAGTGCTTATTTCTGTATTTCAACATGATTTGGAGCTTGTTTTTGAAAAGTGTTTATTTCTGTTTTTCAACATGATTTAGAGCTTGTTTTTGGAAAAGTGTTTATTTCTGTATTCCAATGTTGCAACTTGCTGAAAACTGTCCACAGTGTTCCTATCATCCTGATTAAACAGTACTGAAATAAAATTAACTTACAGAGTGCATCAGTCATGATTTAGAGCTTGTTTATGGAAAAGTGTGTTTTTCTGTATTTCAACATGATTTGGAGCTTGTTTTTGAAAAGTGCATATTTCTGTATTTCAACATGATTTGGAGCTTTTTTTTGAAAAGTGCCTATTTCTGTTTTTCAACACGATTTAGAGCTTGTTTTTGGAAAAGTGTTTATTTCTGTATTTCAATGTTGCAACTTGCTGAAAACTGTCCACATTGTTCCTATCATCCTGATTAAACAGTACTGAAATAAAATTAACTTACAGAGTGCATCAGTCATGATTTAGAGCTTGTTTATGGAAAAGTGTGTATTTCTGTATTTCAACATGATTTGGAGCTTGTTTTTGAAAAGTGCTTATTTCTGTATTTCAACATGATTTGGAGCTTGTTTTTGAAAAGTGCATATTTCTGTATTTCAACATGATTTGGAGCTTTTTTTTGAAAAGTGCCTATTTCTGTTTTTCAACACGATTTAGAGCTTGTTTTTGGAAAAGTGTTTATTTCTGTATTTCAATGTTGCAACTTGCTGAAAACTGTCCACATTGTTCCTATCATCCTGATTAAACAGTACTGAAATAAAATTAACTTACAGAGTGCATCAGTCATGATTTAGAGCTTGTTTATGGAAAAGTGTGTATTTCTGTATTTCAACATGATTTGGAGCTTGTTTTTGAAAAGTGCATATTTCTGTATTTCAACATGATTTGGAGCTTGTTTTTGAAAAGTGCCTATTTCTGTTTCTCAACACGATTTAGAGCTTGTTTTTGGATAAGTGTTTATTTCTGTATTCCAATGTTGCAACTTGCTGAAAACTGTCCACAGTGTTCCTATAATCCTGATTAAACAGTACTGAAATAAAATTAACTTACAGAGTGCATCAGTCATGATTTAGAGCTTGTTTATGGAAAAGTGTATATTTCTGTATTTCAACATGATTTGGAGCTTTTTTTTGAAAAGTGCCTATTTCTGGTTTTCAACATGATTTAGAGCTTGTTTTTGGAAAAGTGTTTATTTCTGTATTCCAATGTTGCAACTTGCTGAAAACTGTCCACATTGTTCCTATCATCCTGATTAAACAGTACTGAAATAAAATTAACTTACAGAGTGCATCAGTCATGATTTAGAGTTTGTTTATGTAAAAGTGTGTATTTCTGTATTTCAACATGATTTGGAGCTTTTTTTTGAAAAGTGCCTATTTCTGTTTTTCAACACGATTTAGAGCTTGTTTTTGGAAAAGTGTTTATTTCTGTATTTCAATGTTGCAACTTGCTGAAAACTGTCCACATTGTTCCTATCATCCTGATTAAACAGTACTGAAATAAAATTAACTTACAGAGTGCATCAGTCATGATTTAGAGTTTGTTTATGGAAAAGTGTGTATTTCTGTATTTCAACATGATTTGGAGCTTGTTTTTGAAAAGTGCATATTTCTGTATTTCAACATGATTTGGAGCTTGTTTTTGAAAAGTGCTTATTTCTGTTTCTCAACACGATTTAGAGCTTGTTTTTGGATAAGTGTTTATTTCTGTATTCCAATGTTGCAACTTGCTGAAAACTGTCCACAGTGTTCCTATCATCCTGATTAAACAGTACTGAAATAAAATTAACTTACAGAGTGCATCAGTCATGATTTAGAGCTTGTTTATGGAAAAGTGTATATTTCTGTATTTCAACATGATTTGGAACTTTTTTTTGAAAAGTGCCTATTTCTGGTTTTCAACATGATTTAGAGCTTGTTTTTGGAAAAGTGTTTATTTCTGTATTCCAATGTTGCAACTTGCTGAAAACTGTCCACAGTGTTCCTATCATCCTGATTAAACAGTACTGAAATAAAATTAACTTACAGAGTGCATCAGTCATGATTTAGAGCTTGTTTATGGAAAAGTGTATATTTCTGTATTTCAACATGATTTGGAACTTTTTTTTGAAAAGTGCCTATTTCTGGTTTTCAACATGATTTAGAGCTTGTTTTTGAAAAGTGCTTATTTCTGTATTTCAACATGATTTGGAGCTTGTTTTTGAAAAGTGTTTATTTCTGTTTTTCAACATGATTTAGAGCTTGTTTTTGGAAAAGTGTTTATTTCTGTATTCCAATGTTGCAACTTGCTGAAAACTGTCCACAGTGTTCCTATCATCCTGATTAAACAGTACTGAAATAAAATTAACTTACAGAGTGCATCAGTCATGATTTAGAGCTTGTTTATGGAAAAGTGTGTATTTCTGTATTTCAACATGATTTGGAGCTTGTTTTTGAAAAGTGCTTATTTCTGTATTTCAACATGATTTGGAGCTTGTTTTTGAAAAGTGTTTATTTCTGTTTTTCAACATGATTTAGAGCTTGTTTTTGGAAAAGTGTTTATTTCTGTATTCCAATGTTGCAACTTGCTGAAAACTGTCCACAGTGTTCCTATCATCCTGATTAAACAGTACTGAAATAAAATTAACTTACAGAGTGCATCAGTCATGATTTAGAGCTTGTTTATGGAAAAGTGTGTATTTCTGTATTTCAACATGATTTGGAGCTTGTTTTTGAAAAGTGCATATTTCTGTATTTCAACATGATTTGGAGCTTTTTTTTGAAAATTGCCTATTTCTGTTTTTCAACACGATTTAGAGCTTGTTTTTGGAAAAGTGTTTATTTCTGTATTTCAATGTTGCAACTTGCTGAAAACTGTCCACATTGTTCCTATCATCCTGATTAAACAGTACTGAAATAAAATTAACTTACAGAGTGCATAAGTCATGATTTAGAGCTTGTTTATGGAAAAGTGTGTATTTCTGTATTTCAACATGATTTGGAGCTTGTTTTTGAAAAGTGCATATTTCTGTATTTCAACATGATTTGGAGCTTGTTTTTGAAAAGTGCTTATTTCTGTTTCTCAACACGATTTAGAGCTTGTTTTTGGATAAGTGTTTATTTCTGTATTCCAATGTTGCAACTTGCTGAAAACTGTCCACAGTGTTCCTATCATCCTGATTAAACAGTACTGAAATAAAATTAACTTACAGAGTGCATCAGTCATGATTTAGAGCTTGTTTATGGAAAAGTGTGTATTTCTGTATTTCAACATGATTTGGAGCTTGTTTTTGAAAAGTGCTTATTTCTGTATTTCAACATGATTTGGAGCTTGTTTTTGAAAAGTGTTTATTTCTGTTTTTCAACATGATTTAGAGCTTGTTTTTGGAAAAGTGTTTATTTCTGTATTCCAATGTTGCAACTTGCTGAAAACTGTCCACAGTGTTCCTATCATCCTGATTAAACAGTACTGAAATAAAATTAACTTACAGAGTGCATCAGTCATGATTTAGAGCTTGTTTATGGAAAAGTGTGTTTTTCTGTATTTCAACATGATTTGGAGCTTGTTTTTGAAAAGTGCATATTTCTGTATTTCAACATGATTTGGAGCTTTTTTTTGAAAAGTGCCTATTTCTGTTTTTCAACACGATTTAGAGCTTGTTTTTGGAAAAGTGTTTATTTCTGTATTTCAATGTTGCAACTTGCTGAAAACTGTCCACATTGTTCCTATCATCCTGATTAAACAGTACTGAAATAAAATTAACTTACAGAGTGCATCAGTCATGATTTAGAGCTTGTTTATGGAAAAGTGTGTATTTCTGTATTTCAACATGATTTGGAGCTTGTTTTTGAAAAGTGCTTATTTCTGTATTTCAACATGATTTGGAGCTTGTTTTTGAAAAGTGTTTATTTCTGTTTTTCAACATGATTTAGAGCTTGTTTTTGGAAAAGTGTCTATTTCTGTATTCCAATGTTGCAACTTGCTGAAAACTGTCCACAGTGTTCCTATCATCCTGATTAAACAGTACTGAAATAAAATTAACTTACAGAGTGCATCAGTCATGATTTAGAGCTTGTTTATGGAAAAGTGTATATTTCTGTATTTCAACATGATTTGGAACTTTTTTTTGAAAAGTGCCTATTTCTGGTTTTCAACATGATTTAGAGCTTGTCTTTGGAAAAGTGTTTATTTCTGTATTCCAATGTTGCAACTTGCTGAAAACTGTCCACAGTGTTCCTATCATCCTGATTAAACAGTACTGAAATAAAATTAACTTACAGAGTGCATCAGTCATGATTTAGAGCTTGTTTATGGAAAAGTGTATATTTCTGTATTTCAACATGATTTGGAACTTTTTTTTGAAAAGTGCCTATTTCTGGTTTTCAACATGATTTAGAGCTTGTTTTTGAAAAGTGCTTATTTCTGTATTTCAACATGATTTGGAGCTTGTTTTTGAAAAGTGTTTATTTCTGTTTTTCAACATGATTTAGAGCTTGTTTTTGGAAAAGTGTTTATTTCTGTATTCCAATGTTGCAACTTGCTGAAAACTGTCCACAGTGTTCCTATCATCCTGATTAAACAGTACTGAAATAAAATTAACTTACAGAGTGCATCAGTCATGATTTAGAGCTTGTTTATGGAAAAGTGTGTTTTTCTGTATTTCAACATGATTTGGAGCTTGTTTTTGAAAAGTGCATATTTCTGTATTTCAACATGATTTGGAGCTTTTTTTTGAAAAGTGCCTATTTCTGTTTTTCAACACGATTTAGAGCTTGTTTTTGGAAAAGTGTTTATTTCTGTATTTCAATGTTGCAACTTGCTGAAAACTGTCCACATTGTTCCTATCATCCTGATTAAACAGTACTGAAATAAAATTAACTTACAGAGTGCATCAGTCATGATTTAGAGCTTGTTTATGGAAAAGTGTGTATTTCTGTATTTCAACATGATTTGGAGCTTGTTTTTGAAAAGTGCTTATTTCTGTATTTCAACATGATTTGGAGCTTGTTTTTGAAAAGTGTTTATTTCTGTTTTTCAACATGATTTAGAGCTTGTTTTTGGAAAAGTGTCTATTTCTGTATTCCAATGTTGCAACTTGCTGAAAACTGTCCACAGTGTTCCTATCATCCTGATTAAACAGTACTGAAATAAAATTAACTTACAGAGTGCATCAGTCATGATTTAGAGCTTGTTTATGGAAAAGTGTATATTTCTGTATTTCAACATGATTTGGAACTTTTTTTTGAAAAGTGCCTATTTCTGGTTTTCAACATGATTTAGAGCTTGTCTTTGGAAAAGTGTTTATTTCTGTATTCCAATGTTGCAACTTGCTGAAAACTGTCCACAGTGTTCCTATCATCCTGATTAAACAGTACTGAAATAAAATTAACTTACAGAGTGCATCAGTCATGATTTAGAGCTTGTTTATGGAAAAGTGTATATTTCTGTATTTCAACATGATTTGGAACTTTTTTTTGAAAAGTGCCTATTTCTGGTTTTCAACATGATTTAGAGCTTGTTTTTGAAAAGTGCTTATTTCTGTATTTCAACATGATTTGGAGCTTGTTTTTGAAAAGTGTTTATTTCTGTTTTTCAACATGATTTAGAGCTTGTTTTTGGAAAAGTGTTTATTTCTGTATTCCAATGTTGCAACTTGCTGAAAACTGTCCACAGTGTTCCTATCATCCTGATTAAACAGTACTGAAATAAAATTAACTTACAGAGTGCATCAGTCATGATTTAGAGCTTGTTTATGGAAAAGTGTGTATTTCTGTATTTCAACATGATTTGGAGCTTGTTTTTGAAAAGTGCTTATTTCTGTATTTCAACATGATTTGGAGCTTGTTTTTGAAAAGTGTTTATTTCTGTTTTTCAACATGATTTAGAGCTTGTTTTTGGAAAAGTGTTTATTTCTGTATTTCAATGTTGCAACTTGCTGAAAACTGTCCACATTGTTCCTATCATCCTGATTAAACAGTACTGAAATAAAATTAACTTACAGAGTGCATCAGTCATGATTTAGAGCTTGTTTATGGAAAAGTGTGTATTTCTGTATTTCAACATGATTTGGAGCTTGTTTTTGAAAAGTGCTTATTTCTGTATTTCAACATGATTTGGAGCTTGTTTTTGAAAAGTGTTTATTTCTGTTTTTCAACATGATTTAGAGCTTGTTTTTGGAAAAGTGTCTATTTCTGTATTCCAATGTTGCAACTTGCTGAAAACTGTCCACAGTGTTCCTATCATCCTGATTAAACAGTACTGAAATAAAATTAACTTACAGAGTGCATCAGTCATGATTTAGAGCTTGTTTATGGAAAAGTGTATATTTCTGTATTTCAACATGATTTGGAACTTTTTTTTGAAAAGTGCCTATTTCTGGTTTTCAACATGATTTAGAGCTTGTCTTTGGAAAAGTGTTTATTTCTGTATTCCAATGTTGCAACTTGCTGAAAACTGTCCACAGTGTTCCTATCATCCTGATTAAACAGTACTGAAATAAAATTTACTTACAGAGTGCATCAGTCATGATTTAGAGCTTGTTTATGGAAAAGTGTATATTTCTGTATTTCAACATGATTTGGAACTTTTTTTTGAAAAGTGCCTATTTCTGGTTTTCAACATGATTTAGAGCTTGTTTTTGAAAAGTGCTTATTTCTGTATTTCAACATGATTTGGAGCTTGTTTTTGAAAAGTGTTTATTTCTGTTTTTCAACATGATTTAGAGCTTGTTTTTGGAAAAGTGTTTATTTCTGTATTCCAATGTTGCAACTTGCTGAAAACTGTCCACAGTGTTCCTATCATCCTGATTAAACAGTACTGAAATAAAATTAACTTACAGAGTGCATCAGTCATGATTTAGAGCTTGTTTATGGAAAAGTGTGTATTTCTGTATTTCAACATGATTTGGAGCTTGTTTTTGAAAAGTGCTTATTTCTGTATTTCAACATGATTTGGAGCTTGTTTTTGAAAAGTGTTTATTTCTGTTTTTCAACATGATTTAGAGCTTGTTTTTGGAAAAGTGTTTATTTCTGTATTCCAATGTTGCAACTTGCTGAAAACTGTCCACAGTGTTCCTATCATCCTGATTAAACAGTACTGAAATAAAATTAACTTACAGAGTGCATCAGTCATGATTTAGAGCTTGTTTATGGAAAAGTGTGTATTTCTGTATTTCAACATGATTTGGAGCTTGTTTTTGAAAAGTGCATATTTCTGTATTTCAACATGATTTGGAGCTTTTTTTTGAAAATTGCCTATTTCTGTTTTTCAACACGATTTAGAGCTTGTTTTTGGAAAAGTGTTTATTTCTGTATTTCAATGTTGCAACTTGCTGAAAACTGTCCACATTGTTCCTATCATCCTGATTAAACAGTACTGAAATAAAATTAACTTACAGAGTGCATCAGTCATGATTTAGAGCTTGTTTATGGAAAAGTGTGTATTTCTGTATTTCAACATGATTTGGAGCTTGTTTTTGAAAAGTGCATATTTCTGTATTTCAACATGATTTGGAGCTTGTTTTTGAAAAGTGCTTATTTCTGTTTCTCAACACGATTTAGAGCTTGTTTTTGGATAAGTGTTTATTTCTGTATTCCAATGTTGCAACTTGCTGAAAACTGTCCACAGTGTTCCTATCATCCTGATTAAACAGTACTGAAATAAAATTAACTTACAGAGTGCATCAGTCATGATTTAGAGCTTGTTTATGGAAAAGTGTATATTTCTGTATTTCAACATGATTTGGAGCTTGTTTTTGAAAAGTGCATATTTCTGTATTTCAACATGATTTGGAGCTTTTTTTTGAAAATTGCCTATTTCTGTTTTTCAACACGATTTAGAGCTTGTTTTTGGAAAAGTGTTTATTTCTGTATTTCAATGTTGCAACTTGCTGAAAACTGTCCACATTGTTCCTATCATCCTGATTAAACAGTACTGAAATAAAATTAACTTACAGAGTGCATAAGTCATGATTTAGAGCTTGTTTATGGAAAAGTGTGTATTTCTGTATTTCAACATGATTTGGAGCTTGTTTTTGAAAAGTGCATATTTCTGTATTTCAACATGATTTGGAGCTTGTTTTTGAAAAGTGCTTATTTCTGTTTTTCAACATGATTTAGAGCTTGTTTTTGGAAAAGTGTTTATTTCTGTATTCCAATGTTGCAACTTGCTGAAAACTGTCCACAGTGTTCCTATCATCCTGATTAAACAGTACTGAAATAAAATTAACTTACAGAGTGCATCAGTCATGATTTAGAGCTTGTTTATGGAAAAGTGTGTTTTTCTGTATTTCAACATGATTTGGAGCTTGTTTTTGAAAAGTGCATATTTCTGTATTTCAACATGATTTGGAGCTTTTTTTTGAAAAGTGCCTATTTCTGTTTTTCAACACGATTTAGAGCTTGTTTTTGGAAAAGTGTTTATTTCTGTATTTCAATGTTGCAACTTGCTGAAAACTGTCCACATTGTTCCTATCATCCTGATTAAACAGTACTGAAATAAAATTAACTTACAGAGTGCATCAGTCATGATTTAGAGCTTGTTTATGGAAAAGTGTGTATTTCTGTATTTCAACATGATTTGGAGCTTGTTTTTGAAAAGTGCATATTTCTGTATTTCAACATGATTTGGAGCTTGTTTTTGAAAAGTGCTTATTTCTGTTTCTCAACACGATTTAGAGCTTGTTTTTGGATAAGTGTTTATTTCTGTATTCCAATGTTGCAACTTGCTGAAAACTGTCCACAGTGTTCCTATCATCCTGATTAAACAGTACTGAAATAAAATTAACTTACAGAGTGCATCAGTCATGATTTAGAGCTTGTTTATGGAAAAGTGTATATTTCTGTATTTCAACATGATTTGGAACTTTTTTTTGAAAAGTGCCTATTTCTGGTTTTCAACATGATTTAGAGCTTGTTTTTGGAAAAGTGTTTATTTCTGTATTCCAATGGTTGCAACTTGCTGAAAACTGTCCACAGTGTTCCTATCATCCTGATTAAACAGTACTGAAATAAAATTAACTTACAGAGTGCATCAGTCATGATTTAGAGCTTGTTTATGGAAAAGTGTATATTTCTGTATTTCAACATGATTTGGAACTTTTTTTTGAAAAGTGCCTATTTCTGGTTTTCAACATGATTTAGAGCTTGTTTTTGAAAAGTGCTTATTTCTGTATTTCAACATGATTTGGAGCTTGTTTTTGAAAAGTGTTTATTTCTGTTTTTCAACATGATTTAGAGCTTGTTTTTGGAAAAGTGTTTATTTCTGTATTCCAATGTTGCAACTTGCTGAAAACTGTCCACAGTGTTCCTATCATCCTGATTAAACAGTACTGAAATAAAATTAACTTACAGAGTGCATCAGTCATGATTTAGAGCTTGTTTATGGAAAAGTGTGTATTTCTGTATTTCAACATGATTTGGAGCTTGTTTTTGAAAAGTGCTTATTTCTGTATTTCAACATGATTTGGAGCTGGTTTTTGAAAAGTGTTTATTTCTGTTTTTCAACATGATTTAGAGCTTGTTTTTGGAAAAGTGTTTATTTCTGTATTCCAATGTTGCAACTTGCTGAAAACTGTCCACAGTGTTCCTATCATCCTGATTAAACAGTACTGAAATAAAATTAACTTACAGAGTGCATCAGTCATGATTTAGAGCTTGTTTATGGAAAAGTGTGTATTTCTGTATTTCAACATGATTTGGAGCTTGTTTTTGAAAAGTGCATATTTCTGTATTTCAACATGATTTGGAGCTTTTTTTTGAAAATTGCCTATTTCTGTTTTTCAACACGATTTAGAGCTTGTTTTTGGAAAAGTGTTTATTTCTGTATTTCAATGTTGCAACTTGCTGAAAACTGTCCACATTGTTCCTATCATCCTGATTAAACAGTACTGAAATAAAATTAACTTACAGAGTGCATAAGTCATGATTTAGAGCTTGTTTATGGAAAAGTGTGTATTTCTGTATTTCAACATGATTTGGAGCTTGTTTTTGAAAAGTGCTTATTTCTGTATTTCAACATGATTTGGAGCTTGTTTTTGAAAAGTGTTTATTTCTGTTTTTCAACATGATTTAGAGCTTGTTTTTGGAAAAGTGTTTATTTCTGTATTCCAATGTTGCAACTTGCTGAAAACTGTCCACAGTGTTCCTATCATCCTGATTAAACAGTACTGAAATAAAATTAACTTACAGAGTGCATCAGTCATGATTTAGAGTTTGTTTATGGAAAAGTGTGTATTTCTGTATTTCAACATGATTTGGAGCTTGTTTTTGAAAAGTGCATATTTCTGTATTTCAACATGATTTGGAGCTTGTTTTTGAAAAGTGCTTATTTCTGTTTCTCAACACGATTTAGAGCTTGTTTTTGGATAAGTGTTTATTTCTGTATTCCAATGTTGCAACTTGCTGAAAACTGTCCACAGTGTTCCTATCATCCTGATTAAACAGTACTGAAATAAAATTAACTTACAGAGTGCATCAGTCATGATTTAGAGCTTGTTTATGGAAAAGTGTGTATTTCTGTATTTCAACATGATTTGGAGCTTTTTTTTGAAAAGTGCCTATTTCTGGTTTTCAACATGATTTAGAGCTTGTTTTTGGAAAAGTGTTTATTTCTGTATTCCAATGTTGCAACTTGCTGAAAACTGTCCACAGTGTTCCTATCATCCTGATTAAACAGTACTGAAATAAAATTAACTTACAGAGTGCATCAGTCATGATTTAGAGCTTGTTTATGGAAAAGTGTGTATTTCTGTATTTCAACATGATTTGGAGCTTGTTTTTGAAAAGTGCTTATTTCTGTATTTCAACATGATTTGGAGCTTGTTTTTGAAAAGTGTTTATTTCTGTTTTTCAACATGATTTAGAGCTTGTTTTTGGAAAAGTGCTTATTTCTGTATTCCAATGTTGCAACTTGCTGAAAACTGTCCACAGTGTTCCTATCATCCTGATTAAACAGTACTGAAATAAAATTAACTTACAGAGTGCATCAGTCATGATTTAGAGCTTGTTTATGGAAAAGTGTGTATTTCTGTATTTCAACATGATTTGGAGCTTGTTTTTGAAAAGTGCTTATTTCTGTATTTCAACATGATTTGGAGCTTGTTTTTGAAAAGTGTTTATTTCTGTTTTTCAACATGATTTAGAGCTTGTTTTTGGAAAAGTGTTTATTTCTGTATTCCAATGTTGCAACTTGCTGAAAACTGTCCACAGTGTTCCTATCATCCTGATTAAACAGTACTGAAATAAAATTAACTTACAGAGTGCATCAGTCATGATTTAGAGCTTGTTTATGGAAAAGTGTGTATTTCTGTATTTCAACATGATTTGGAGCTTGTTTTTGAAAAGTGCTTATTTCTGTATTTCAACATGATTTGGAGCTTGTTTTTGAAAAGTGTTTATTTCTGTTTTTCAACATGATTTAGAGCTTGTTTTTGGAAAAGTGTTTATTTCTGTATTCCAATGTTGCAACTTGCTGAAAACTGTCCACAGTGTTCCTATCATCCTGATTAAACAGTACTGAAATAAAATTAACTTACAGAGTGCATCAGTCATGATTTAGAGCTTGTTTATGGAAAAGTGTGTATTTCTGTATTTCAACATGATTTGGAGCTTGTTTTTGAAAAGTGCTTATTTCTGTATTTCAACATGATTTGGAGCTTGTTTTTGAAAAGTGTTTATTTCTGTTTTTCAACATGATTTAGAGCTTGTTTTTGGAAAAGTGCTTATTTCTGTATTCCAATGTTGCAACTTGCTGAAAACTGTCCACAGTGTTCCTATCATCCTGATTAAACAGTACTGAAATAAAATTAACTTACAGAGTGCATCAGTCATGATTTAGAGCTTGTTTATGGAAAAGTGTGTATTTCTGTATTTCAACATGATTTGGAGCTTTTTTTTGAAAAGTGCCTATTTCTGTTTTTCAACACGATTTAGAGCTTGTTTTTGGAAAAGTGTTTATTTCTGTATTCCAATGTTGCAACTTGCTGAAAACTGTCCACAGTGTTCCTATCATCCTGATTAAACAGTACTGAAATAAAATTAACTTACAGAGTGCATCAGTCATGATTTAGAGCTTGTTTATGGAAAAGTGTGTATTTCTGTATTTCAACATGATTTGGAGCTTGTTTTTGAAAAGTGCATATTTCTGTATTTCAACATGATTTGGAGCTTGTTTTTGAAAAGTGCTTATTTCTGTTTCTCAACACGATTTAGAGCTTGTTTTTGGAAAAGTGTTTATTTCTGTATTCCAATGTTGCAACTTGCTGAAAACTGTCCACAGTGTTCCTATCATCCTGATTAAACAGTACTGAAATAAAATTAACTTACAGAGTGCATCAGTCATGATTTAGAGCTTGTTTATGGAAAAGTGTGTATTTCTGTATTTCAACATGATTTGGAGCTTGTTTTTGAAAAGTGTGTATTTCTGTATTTCAACATGATTTGGAGCTTTTTTTTGAAAAGTGCCTATTTCTGGTTTTCAACACGATTTAGAGCTTGTTTTTGGAAAAGTGTTTATTTCTGTATTCCAATGTTGCAACTTGCTGAAAACTGTCCACAGTGTTCCTATCATCCTGATTAAACAGTACTGAAATAAAATTAACTTACAGAGTGCATCAGTCATGATTTAGAGCTTGTTTATGGAAAAGTGTGTATTTCTGTATTTCAACATGATTTGGAGCTTGTTTTTGAAAAGTGCTTATTTCTGTATTTCAACATGATTTGGAGCTTGTTTTTGAAAAGTGTTTATTTCTGTTTTTCAACATGATTTAGAGCTTGTTTTTGGAAAAGTGTTTATTTCTGTATTCCAATGTTGCAACTTGCTGAAAACTGTCCACAGTGTTCCTATCATCCTGATTAAACAGTACTGAAATAAAATTAACTTACAGAGTGCATCAGTCATGATTTAGAGCTTGTTTATGGAAAAGTGTGTATTTCTGTATTTCAACATGATTTGGAGCTTGTTTTTGAAAAGTGCATATTTCTGTATTTCAACATGATTTGGAGCTTTTTTTTGAAAAGTGCTTATTTCTGTTTCTCAACACGATTTAGAGCTTGTTTTTGGATAAGTGTTTATTTCTGTATTCCAATGTTGCAACTTGCTGAAAACTGTCCACAGTGTTCCTATCATCCTGATTAAACAGTACTGAAATAAAATTAACTTACAGAGTGCATCAGTCATGATTTAGAGCTTGTTTATGGAAAAGTGTGTATTTCTGTATTTCAACATGATTTGGAGCTTTTTTTTGAAAAGTGCCTATTTCTGGTTTTCAACATGATTTAGAGCTTGTTTTTGGAAAAGTGTTTATTTCTGTATTCCAATGTTGCAACTTGCTGAAAACTGTCCACAGTGTTCCTATCATCCTGATTAAACAGTACTGAAATAAAATTAACTTACAGAGTGCATCAGTCATGATTTAGAGCTTGTTTATGGAAAAGTGTGTATTTCTGTATTTCAACATGATTTGGAGCTTGTTTTTGAAAAGTGCTTATTTCTGTATTTCAACATGATTTGGAGCTTGTTTTTGAAAAGTGTTTATTTCTGTTTTTCAACATGATTTAGAGCTTGTTTTTGGAAAAGTGTTTATTTCTGTATTCCAATGTTGCAACTTGCTGAAAACTGTCCACAGTGTTCCTATCATCCTGATTAAACAGTACTGAAATAAAATTAACTTACAGAGTGCATCAGTCATGATTTAGAGCTTGTTTATGGAAAAGTGTGTATTTCTGTATTTCAACATGATTTGGAGCTTGTTTTTGAAAAGTGCTTATTTCTGTATTTCAACATGATTTAGAGCTTGTTTTTGGAAAAGTGTTTATTTCTGTATTTCAATGTTGCAACTTGCTGAAAACTGTCCACATTGTTCCTATCATAGTGATTAAACAGTACTGAAATAAAATTAACTTACAGAGTGCATCAGTCATGATTTAGAGCTTGTTTATGGAAAAGTGTGTATTTCTGTATTTCAACATGATTTGGAGCTTGTTTTTGAAAAGTGCATATTTCTGTATTTCAACATGATTTGGAGCTTGTTTTTGAAAAGTGCTTATTTCTGTTTCTCAACACGATTTAGAGCTTGTTTTTGGATAAGTGTTTATTTCTGTATTCCAATGTTGCAACTTGCTGAAAACTGTCCACAGTGTTCCTATCATCCTGATTAAACAGTACTGAAATAAAATTAACTTACAGAGTGCATCAGTCATGATTTAGAGCTTGTTTATGGAAAAGTGTGTATTTCTGTATTTCAACATGATTTGGAGCTTGTTTTTGAAAAGTGCTTATTTCTGTATTTCAACATGATTTGGAGCTTGTTTTTGAAAAGTGTTTATTTCTGTTTTTCAACATGATTTAGAGCTTGTTTTTGGAAAAGTGTTTATTTCTGTATTCCAATGTTGCAACTTGCTGAAAACTGTCCACAGTGTTCCTATCATCCTGATTAAACAGTACTGAAATAAAATTAACTTACAGAGTGCATCAGTCATGATTTAGAGCTTGTTTATGGAAAAGTGTGTATTTCTGTATTTCAACATGATTTGGAGCTTGTTTTTGAAAAGTGCTGTATTTCTGTATTTCAACATGATTTGGAGCTTGTTTTTGAAAAGTGCCTATTTCTGTTTTTCAACACGATTTAGAGCTTGTTTTTGGAAAAGTGTTTATTTCTGTATTCCAATGTTGCAACTTGCTGAAAACTGTCCACAGTGTTCCTATCATCCTGATTAAACAGTACTGAAATAAAATTAACTTACAGAGTGCATCAGTCATGATTTAGAGCTTGTTTATGGAAAAGTGTGTATTTCTGTATTTCAACATGATTTGGAGCTTGTTTTTGAAAAGTGCATATTTCTGTATTTCAACATGATTTGGAGCTTGTTTTTGAAAAGTGCTTATTTCTGTTTCTCAACACGATTTAGAGCTTGTTTTTGGATAAGTGTTTATTTCTGTATTCCAATGTTGCAACTTGCTGAAAACTGTCCACAGTGTTCCTATCATCCTGATTAAACAGTACTGAAATAAAATTAACTTACAGAGTGCATCAGTCATGATTTAGAGCTTGTTTATGGAAAAGTGTGTATTTCTGTATTTCAACATGATTTGGAGCTTTTTTTTGAAAAGTGCCTATTTCTGGTTTTCAACATGATTTAGAGCTTGTTTTTGGAAAAGTGTTTATTTCTGTATTCCAATGTTGCAACTTGCTGAAAACTGTCCACAGTGTTCCTATCATCCTGATTAAACAGTACTGAAATAAAATTAACTTACAGAGTGCATCAGTCATGATTTAGAGCTTGTTTATGGAAAAGTGTGTATTTCTGTATTTCAACATGATTTGGAGCTTGTTTTTGAAAAGTGCTTATTTCTGTATTTCAACATGATTTGGAGCTTGTTTTTGAAAAGTGTTTATTACTGTTTTTCAACATGATTTAGAGCTTGTTTTTGGAAAAGTGTTTATTTCTGTATTCCAATGTTGCAACTTGCTGAAAACTGTCCACAGTGTTCCTATCATCCTGATTAAACAGTACTGAAATAAAATTAACTTACAGAGTGCATCAGTCATGATTTAGAGCTTGTTTATGGAAAAGTGTGTATTTCTGTATTTCAACATGATTTGGAGCTTGTTTTTGAAAAGTGCATATTTCTGTATTTCAACATGATTTGGAGCTTGTTTTTGAAAAGTGCATATTTCTGTATTTCAACATGATTTGGAGCTTTTTTTGAAAAGTGCCTATTTCTGTTTTTCAACACGATTTAGAGCTTGTTTTTGGAAAAGTGTTTATTTCTGTATTCCAATGTTGCAACTTGCTGAAAACTGTCCACAGTGTTCCTATCATCCTGATTAAACAGTACTGAAATAAAATTAACTTACAGAGTGCATCAGTCATGATTTAGAGCTTGTTTATGGAAAAGTGTGTATTTCTGTATTTCAACATGATTTGGAGCTTGTTTTTGAAAAGTGCATATTTCTGTATTTCAACATGATTTGGAGCTTGTTTTTGAAAAGTGCTTATTTCTGTTTCTCAACACGATTTAGAGCTTGTTTTTGGATAAGTGTTTATTTCTGTATTCCAATGTTGCAACTTGCTGAAAACTGTCCACAGTGTTCCTATCATCCTGATTAAACAGTACTGAAATAAAATTAACTTACAGAGTGCATCAGTCATGATTTAGAGCTTGTTTATGGAAAAGTGTGTATTTCTGTATTTCAACATGATTTGGAGCTTGTTTTTGAAAAGTGCATATTTCTGTATTTCAACATGATTTGGAGCTTTTTTTTGAAAAGTGCTTATTTCTGTTTCTCAACACGATTTAGAGCTTGTTTTTGGATAAGTGTTTATTTCTGTATTCCAATGTTGCAACTTGCTGAAAACTGTCCACAGTGTTCCTATCATCCTGATTAAACAGTACTGAAATAAAATTAACTTACAGAGTGCATCAGTCATGATTTAGAGCTTGTTTATGGAAAAGTGTGTATTTCTGTATTTCAACATGATTTGGAGCTTTTTTTTGAAAAGTGCCTATTTCTGGTTTTCAACATGATTTAGAGCTTGTTTTTGGAAAAGTGTTTATTTCTGTATTCCAATGTTGCAACTTGCTGAAAACTGTCCACAGTGTTCCTATCATCCTGATTAAACAGTACTGAAATAAAATTAACTTACAGAGTGCATCAGTCATGATTTAGAGCTTGTTTATGGAAAAGTGTGTATTTCTGTATTTCAACATGATTTGGAGCTTGTTTTTGAAAAGTGCTTATTTCTGTATTTCAACATGATTTGGAGCTTGTTTTTGAAAAGTGTTTATTTCTGTTTTTCAACATGATTTAGAGCTTGTTTTTGGAAAAGTGCTTATTTCTGTATTCCAATGTTGCAACTTGCTGAAAACTGTCCACAGTGTTCCTATCATCCTGATTAAACAGTACTGAAATAAAATTAACTTACAGAGTGCATCAGTCATGATTTAGAGCTTGTTTATGGAAAAGTGTGTATTTCTGTATTTCAACATGATTTGGAGCTTGTTTTTGAAAAGTGCCTATTTCTGTTTTTCAACACGATTTAGAGCTTGTTTTTGGAAAAGTGTTTATTTCTGTATTCCAATGTTGCAACTTGCTGAAAACTGTCCACAGTGTTCCTATCATCCTGATTAAACAGTACTGAAATAAAATTAACTTACAGAGTGCATCAGTCATGATTTAGAGCTTGTTTATGGAAAAGTGTGTATTTCTGTATTTCAACATGATTTGGAGCTTGTTTTTGAAAAGTGCATATTTCTGTATTTCAACATGATTTGGAGCTTGTTTTTGAAAAGTGTTTATTTCTGTTTTCAACATGATTTAGAGCTTGTTTTTGGAAAAGTGTTTATTTCTGTATTCCAATGTTGCAACTTGCTGAAAACTGTCCACAGTGTTCCTATCATCCTGATTAAACAGTACTGAAATAAAATTAACTTACAGAGTGCATCAGTCATGATTTAGAGCTAGTTTATGGAAAAGTGTGTATTTCTGTATTTCAACATGATTTGGAGCTTGTTTTTGAAAAGTGCTTATTTCTGTATTTCAACATGATTTGGAGCTTGTTTTTGAAAAGTGTTTATTTCTGTTTTTCAACATGATTTAGAGCTTGTTTTTGGAAAAGTGTTTATTTCTGTATTCCAATGTTGCAACTTGCTGAAAACTGTCCACAGTGTTCCTATCATCCTGATTAAACAGTACTGAAATAAAATTAACTTACAGAGTGCATCAGTCATGATTTAGAGCTTGTTTATGGAAAAGTGTGTATTTCTGTATTTCAACATGATTTGGAGCTTGTTTTTGAAAAGTGCTTATTTCTGTATTTCAACATGATTTGGAGCTTTTTTTTGAAAAGTGCCTATTTCTGTTTTTCAACACGATTTAGAGCTTGTTTTTGGAAAAGTGTTTATTTCTGTATTCCAATGTTGCAACTTGCTGAAAACTGTCCACAGTGTTCCTATCATCCTGATTAAACAGTACTGAAATAAAATTAACTTACAGAGTGCATCAGTCATGATTTAGAGCTTGTTTATGGAAAAGTGTGTATTTCTGTATTTCAACATGATTTGGAGCTTGTTTTTGAAAAGTGCATATTTCTGTATTTCAACATGATTTGGAGCTTGTTTTTGAAAAGTGCTTATTTCTGTTTCTCAACACGATTTAGAGCTTGTTTTTGGATAAGTGTTTATTTCTGTATTCCAATGTTGCAACTTGCTGAAAACTGTCCACAGTGTTCCTATCATCCTGATTAAACAGTACTGAAATAAAATTAACTTACAGAGTGCATCAGTCATGATTTAGAGCTTGTTTATGGAAAAGTGTGTATTTCTGTATTTCAACATGATTTGGAGCTTTTTTTTGAAAAGTGCCTATTTCTGGTTTTCAACATGATTTAGAGCTTGTTTTTGGAAAAGTGTTTATTTCTGTATTCCAATGTTGCAACTTGCTGAAAACTGTCCACAGTGTTCCTATCATCCTGATTAAACAGTACTGAAATAAAATTAACTTACAGAGTGCATCAGTCATGATTTAGAGCTTGTTTATGGAAAAGTGTGTATTTCTGTATTTCAACATGATTTGGAGCTTGTTTTTGAAAAGTGCTTATTTCTGTATTTCAACATGATTTGGAGCTTGTTTTTGAAAAGTGTTTATTTCTGTTTTTCAACATGATTTAGAGCTTGTTTTTGGAAAAGTGTTTATTTCTGTATTCCAATGTTGCAACTTGCTGAAAACTGTCCACAGTGTTCCTATCATCCTGATTAAACAGTACTGAAATAAAATTAACTTACAGAGTGCATCAGTCATGATTTAGAGCTTGTTTATGGAAAAGTGTGTATTTCTGTATTTCAACATGATTTGGAGCTTGTTTTTGAAAAGTGCATATTTCTGTATTTCAACATGATTTGGAGCTTGTTTTTGAAAAGTGTTTATTTCTGTTTTTCAACATGATTTAGAGCTTGTTTTTGGAAAAGTGTTTATTTCTGTATTCCAATGTTGCAACTTGCTGAAAACTGTCCACAGTGTTCCTATCATCCTGATTAAACAGTACTGAAATAAAATTAACTTACAGAGTGCATCAGTCATGATTTAGAGCTTGTTTATGGAAAAGTGTGTATTTCTGTATTTCAACATGATTTGGAGCTTGTTTTTGAAAAGTGCATATTTCTGTATTTCAACATGATTTGGAGCTTGTTTTTGAAAAGTGCTTATTTCTGTTTCTCAACATGATTTAGAGCTTGTTTTTGGAAAAGTGTTTATTTCTGTATTCCAATGTTGCAACTTGCTGAAAACTGTCCACAGTGTTCCTATCATCCTGATTAAACAGTACTGAAATAAAATTAACTTACAGAGTGCATCAGTCATGATTTAGAGCTTGTTTATGGAAAAGTGTGTATTTCTGTATTTCAACATGATTTGGAGCTTGTTTTTGAAAAGTGCTTATTTCTGTATTTCAACATGATTTGGAGCTTGTTTTTGAAAAGTGTTTATTTCTGTTTTTCAACATGATTTAGAGCTTGTTTTTGGAAAAGTGTTTATTTCTGTATTCCAATGTTGCAACTTGCTGAAAACTGTCCACAGTGTTCCTATCATCCTGATTAAACAGTACTGAAATAAAATTAACTTACAGAGTGCATCAGTCATGATTTAGAGCTTGTTTATGGAAAAGTGTGTATTTCTGTATTTCAACATGATTTGGAGCTTGTTTTTGAAAAGTGCATATTTCTGTATTTCAACATGATTTGGAGCTTGTTTTTGAAAAGTGCTTATTTCTGTTTCTCAACACGATTTAGAGCTTGTTTTTGGAAAAGTGTTTATTTCTGTATTCCAATGTTGCAACTTGCTGAAAACTGTCCACAGTGTTCCTATCATCCTGATTAAACAGTACTGAAATAAAATTAACTTACAGAGTGCATCAGTCATGATTTAGAGCTTGTTTATGGAAAAGTGTGTATTTCTGTATTTCAACATGATTTGGAGCTTGTTTTTGAAAAGTGCTTATTTCTGTATTTCAACATGATTTGGAGCTTGTTTTTGAAAAGTGTTTATTTCTGTTTTTCAACATGATTTAGAGCTTGTTTTTGGAAAAGTGTTTATTTCTGTATTCCAATGTTGCAACTTGCTGAAAACTGTCCACAGTGTTCCTATCATCCTGATTAAACAGTACTGAAATAAAATTAACTTACAGAGTGCATCAGTCATGATTTAGAGCTTGTTTATGGAAAAGTGTGTATTTCTGTATTTCAACATGATTTGGAGCTTGTTTTTGAAAAGTGCATATTTCTGTATTTCAACATGATTTGGAGCTTGTTTTTGAAAAGTGCCTATTTCTGTTTTTCAACATGATTTAGAGCTTGTTTTTGGAAAAGTGTTTATTTCTGTATTCCAATGTTGCAACTTGCTGAAAACTGTCCACAGTGTTCCTATCATCCTGATTAAACAGTACTGAAATAAAATTAACTTACAGAGTGCATCAGTCATGATTTAGAGCTTGTTTATGGAAAAGTGTGTATTTCTGTATTTCAACATGATTTGGAGCTTGTTTTTGAAAAGTGCATATTTCTGTATTTCAACATGATTTGGAGCTTGTTTTTGAAAAGTGCTTATTTCTGTTTTTCAACATGATTTAGAGCTTGTTTTTGGAAAAGTGTTTATTTCTGTATTCCAATGTTGCAACTTGCTGAAAACTGTCCACAGTGTTCCTATCATCCTGATTAAACAGTACTGAAATAAAATTAACTTACAGAGTGCATCAGTCATGATTTAGAGCTTGTTTATGGAAAAGTGTGTATTTCTGTATTTCAACATGATTTGGAGCTTGTTTTTGAAAAGTGCATATTTCTGTATTTCAACATGATTTGGAGCTTGTTTTTGAAAAGTGCTTATTTCTGTTTCTCAACACGATTTAGAGCTTGTTTTTGGATAAGTGTTTATTTCTGTATTCCAATGTTGCAACTTGCTGAAAACTGTCCACAGTGTTCCTATCATCCTGATTAAACAGTACTGAAATAAAATTAACTTACAGAGTGCATCAGTCATGATTTAGAGCTTGTTTATGGAAAAGTGTGTATTTCTGTATTTCAACATGATTTGGAGCTTGTTTTTGAAAAGTGCTTATTTCTGTATTTCAACATGATTTGGAGCTTGTTTTTGAAAAGTGTTTATTTCTGTTTTTCAACATGATTTAGAGCTTGTTTTTGGAAAAGTGTTTATTTCTGTATTCCAATGTTGCAACTTGCTGAAAACTGTCCACAGTGTTCCTATCATCCTGATTAAACAGTACTGAAATAAAATTAACTTACAGAGTGCATCAGTCATGATTTAGAGCTTGTTTATGGAAAAGTGTGTATTTCTGTATTTCAACATGATTTGGAGCTTGTTTTTGAAAAGTGCTTATTTCTGTATTTCAACATGATTTGGAGCTTGTTTTTGAAAAGTGCCTATTTCTGTTTTTCAACACGATTTAGAGCTTGTTTTTGGAAAAGTGTTTATTTCTGTATTCCAATGTTGCAACTTGCTGAAAACTGTCCACAGTGTTCCTATCATCCTGATTAAACAGTACTGAAATAAAATTAACTTACAGAGTGCATCAGTCATGATTTAGAGCTTGTTTATGGAAAAGTGTGTATTTCTGTATTTCAACATGATTTGGAGCTTGTTTTTGAAAAGTGCATATTTCTGTATTTCAACATGATTTGGAGCTTGTTTTTGAAAAGTGCTTATTTCTGTTTCTCAACACGATTTAGAGCTTGTTTTTGGAAAAGTGTTTATTTCTGTATTCCAATGTTGCAACTTGCTGAAAACTGTCCACAGTGTTCCTATCATCCTGATTAAACAGTACTGAAATAAAATTAACTTACAGAGTGCATCAGTCATGATTTAGAGCTTGTTTATGGAAAAGTGTGTATTTCTGTATTTCAACATGATTTGGAGCTTGTTTTTGAAAAGTGCTTATTTCTGTATTTCAACATGATTTGGAGCTTGTTTTTGAAAAGTGTTTATTTCTGTTTTTCAACATGATTTAGAGCTTGTTTTTGGAAAAGTGTTTATTTCTGTATTCCAATGTTGCAACTTGCTGAAAACTGTCCACAGTGTTCCTATCATCCTGATTAAACAGTACTGAAATAAAATTAACTTACAGAGTGCATCAGTCATGATTTAGAGCTTGTTTATGGAAAAGTGTGTATTTCTGTATTTCAACATGATTTGGAGCTTGTTTTTGAAAAGTGCTTATTTCTGTATTTCAACATGATTTGGAGCTTGTTTTTGAAAAGTGTTTATTTCTGTTTTTCAACATGATTTAGAGCTTGTTTTTGGAAAAGTGTTTATTTCTGTATTCCAATGTTGCAACTTGCTGAAAACTGTCCACAGTGTTCCTATCATCCTGATTAAACAGTACTGAAATAAAATTAACTTACAGAGTGCATCAGTCATGATTTAGAGCTTGTTTATGGAAAAGTGTGTATTTCTGTATTTCAACATGATTTGGAGCTTTTTTTTGAAAAGTGCCTATTTCTGGTTTTCAACACGATTTAGAGCTTGTTTTTGGAAAAGTGTTTATTTCTGTATTCCAATGTTGCAACTTGCTGAAAACTGTCCACAGTGTTCCTATCATCCTGATTAAACAGTACTGAAATAAAATTAACTTACAGAGTGCATCAGTCATGATTTAGAGCTTGTTTATGGAAAAGTGTGTATTTCTGTATTTCAACATGATTTGGAGCTTGTTTTTGAAAAGTGCATATTTCTGTATTTCAACATGATTTGGAGCTTGTTTTTGAAAAGTGCTTATTTCTGTTTCTCAACACGATTTAGAGCTTGTTTTTGGAAAAGTGTTTATTTCTGTATTCCAATGTTGCAACTTGCTGAAAACTGTCCACAGTGTTCCTATCATCCTGATTAAACAGTACTGAAATAAAATTAACTTACAGAGTGCATCAGTCATGATTTAGAGCTTGTTTATGGAAAAGTGTGTATTTCTGTATTTCAACATGATTTGGAGCTTGTTTTTGAAAAGTGCTTATTTCTGTATTTCAACATGATTTGGAGCTTGTTTTTGAAAAGTGCCTATTTCTGTTTTTCAACATGATTTAGAGCTTGTTTTTGGAAAAGTGTTTATTTCTGTATTCCAATGTTGCAACTTGCTGAAAACTGTCCACAGTGTTCCTATCATCCTGATTAAACAGTACTGAAATAAAATTAACTTACAGAGTGCATCAGTCATGATTTAGAGCTTGTTTATGGAAAAGTGTGTATTTCTGTATTTCAACATGATTTGGAGCTTGTTTTTGAAAAGTGCTTATTTCTGTATTTCAACATGATTTGGAGCTTGTTTTTGAAAAGTGTTTATTTCTGTTTTTCAACATGATTTAGAGCTTGTTTTTGGAAAAGTGTTTATTTCTGTATTCCAATGTTGCAACTTGCTGAAAACTGTCCACAGTGTTCCTATCATCCTGATTAAACAGTACTGAAATAAAATTAACTTACAGAGTGCATCAGTCATGATTTAGAGCTTGTTTATGGAAAAGTGTGTATTTCTGTATTTCAACATGATTTGGAGCTTGTTTTTGAAAAGTGCATATTTCTGTATTTCAACATGATTTGGAGCTTGTTTTTGAAAAGTGCTTATTTCTGTTTCTCAACACGATTTAGAGCTTGTTTTTGGAAAAGTGTTTATTTCTGTATTCCAATGTTGCAACTTGCTGAAAACTGTCCACAGTGTTCCTATCATCCTGATTAAACAGTACTGAAATAAAATTAACTTACAGAGTGCATCAGTCATGATTTAGAGCTTGTTTATGGAAAAGTGTGTATTTCTGTATTTCAACATGATTTGGAGCTTTTTTTTGAAAAGTGCCTATTTCTGGTTTTCAACATGATTTAGAGCTTGTTTTTGGAAAAGTGTTTATTTCTGTATTCCAATGTTGCAACTTGCTGAAAACTGTCCACAGTGTTCCTATCATCCTGATTAAACAGTACTGAAATAAAATTAACTTACAGAGTGCATCAGTCATGATTTAGAGCTTGTTTATGGAAAAGTGTGTATTTCTGTATTTCAACATGATTTGGAGCTTGTTTTTGAAAAGTGCTTATTTCTGTATTTCAACATGATTTGGAGCTTGTTTTTGAAAAGTGTTTATTTCTGTTTTTCAACATGATTTAGAGCTTGTTTTTGGAAAAGTGTTTATTTCTGTATTCCAATGTTGCAACTTGCTGAAAACTGTCCACAGTGTTCCTATCATCCTGATTAAACAGTACTGAAATAAAATTAACTTACAGAGTGCATCAGTCATGATTTAGAGCTAGTTTATGGAAAAGTGTGTATTTCTGTATTTCAACATGATTTGGAGCTTGTTTTTGAAAAGTGCTTATTTCTGTATTTCAACATGATTTGGAGCTTGTTTTTGAAAAGTGTTTATTTCTGTTTTTCAACATGATTTAGAGCTTGTTTTTGGAAAAGTGTTTATTTCTGTATTCCAATGTTGCAACTTGCTGAAAACTGTCCACAGTGTTCCTATCATCCTGATTAAACAGTACTGAAATAAAATTAACTTACAGAGTGCATCAGTCATGATTTAGAGCTTGTTTATGGAAAAGTGTGTATTTCTGTATTTCAACATGATTTGGAGCTTGTTTTTGAAAAGTGCTTATTTCTGTATTTCAACATGATTTGGAGCTTGTTTTTGAAAAGTGCCTATTTCTGTTTTTCAACATGATTTAGAGCTTGTTTTTGGAAAAGTGTTTATTTCTGTATTCCAATGTTGCAACTTGCTGAAAACTGTCCACAGTGTTCCTATCATCCTGATTAAACAGTACTGAAATAAAATTAACTTACAGAGTGCATCAGTCATGATTTAGAGCTTGTTTATGGAAAAGTGTGTATTTCTGTATTTCAACATGATTTGGAGCTTGTTTTTGAAAAGTGCATATTTCTGTATTTCAACATGATTTGGAGCTTGTTTTTGAAAAGTGCTTATTTCTGTTTCTCAACACGATTTAGAGCTTGTTTTTGGATAAGTGTTTATTTCTGTATTCCAATGTTGCAACTTGCTGAAAACTGTCCACAGTGTTCCTATCATCCTGATTAAACAGTACTGAAATAAAATTAACTTACAGAGTGCATCAGTCATGATTTAGAGCTTGTTTATGGAAAAGTGTGTATTTCTGTATTTCAACATGATTTGGAGCTTTTTTTTGAAAAGTGCCTATTTCTGGTTTTCAACATGATTTAGAGCTTGTTTTTGGAAAAGTGTTTATTTCTGTATTCCAATGTTGCAACTTGCTGAAAACTGTCCACAGTGTTCCTATCATCCTGATTAAACAGTACTGAAATAAAATTAACTTACAGAGTGCATCAGTCATGATTTAGAGCTTGTTTATGGAAAAGTGTGTATTTCTGTATTTCAACATGATTTGGAGCTTGTTTTTGAAAAGTGCTTATTTCTGTATTTCAACATGATTTGGAGCTTGTTTTTGAAAAGTGCTTATTTCTGTTTCTCAACACGATTTAGAGCTTGTTTTTGGATAAGTGTTTATTTCTGTATTCCAATGTTGCAACTTGCTGAAAACTGTCCACAGTGTTCCTATCATCCTGATTAAACAGTACTGAAATAAAATTAACTTACAGAGTGCATCAGTCATGATTTAGAGCTTGTTTATGGAAAAGTGTGTATTTCTGTATTTCAACATGATTTGGAGCTTGTTTTTGAAAAGTGCTTATTTCTGTATTTCAACATGATTTGGAGCTTGTTTTTGAAAAGTGTTTATTTCTGTTTTTCAACATGATTTAGAGCTTGTTTTTGGAAAAGTGTTTATTTCTGTATTCCAATGTTGCAACTTGCTGAAAACTGTCCACAGTGTTCCTATCATCCTGATTAAACAGTACTGAAATAAAATTAACTTACAGAGTGCATCAGTCATGATTTAGAGCTTGTTTATGGAAAAGTGTGTATTTCTGTATTTCAACATGATTTGGAGCTTGTTTTTGAAAAGTGCTTATTTCTGTATTTCAACATGATTTGGAGCTTGTTTTTGAAAAGTGTTTATTTCTGTTTTTCAACATGATTTAGAGCTTGTTTTTGGAAAAGTGTTTATTTCTGTATTCCAATGTTGCAACTTGCTGAAAACTGTCCACAGTGTTCCTATCATCCTGATTAAACAGTACTGAAATAAAATTAACTTACAGAGTGCATCAGTCATGATTTAGAGCTTGTTTATGGAAAAGTGTGTATTTCTGTATTTCAACATGATTTGGAGCTTGTTTTTGAAAAGTGCATATTTCTGTATTTCAACATGATTTGGAGCTTGTTTTTGAAAAGTGCTTATTTCTGTTTCTCAACA